>NC_091742.1:58326052-58626052 GCF_043380555.1 Nothobranchius furzeri
CCCACTTTGTCTTCTTTGAGGGATAATAAATGTCCTGAGCACTGCCGTCTCCTCCTTTGGCCATTATTTCAGCTTTAGCTTCAAGAAAATTTTGGTCGTAAACAACAAAGTGCGCATGTGCCGCCGGCAACTTTAGCAGATGATACGGTGGCTGGTAAGGGTCACCGCGCCTACACCGCAGCCATGGTAATCCACCGAGATAATTTTTTTTTTAAAACAAGACGGTTATTATTATTGTCAACTTTTTTACCGGGATTTACCGCTACACCGGTTACCGTGACAACCCTAGTCTTGACACAAATACACCCAGGGAGTGATGTAGGGCTTAAAAGAGTTAAAGACATAATGTGACACATCGGCCCATGTGGCTGTTTGTCGCTCATTTTCTGTCCCTCACTCACGAGTGGTTCATGGGTGAGGGACAAAGAGAGAGTCTTATTCGTCAGCTTCTTGCAAACGTGGAACAGGATTTGCTGTAATGACACTTTGCAGAGTTGACAGTGCAACTTCTCTTCTTTCAAAAACCATTTGAATGTTTCTAATGGCAGAACCAGATGCAGTTACTGTAATTTAAAGTAAGCATGTAAATACTTCATTGTTCAGTGTCAGAGCATTGTTTTTACGGGAAAACCATGCAGGAAGCTGTTTCGGTAAAACTCTGCATGCATGTTTCTTGAATACATAACTTTAGCGGTGATCCTCAACTCCCTTCCCCGAGGGCAAGCATCCAGCATGTTTTACTATTTTTCCTGCTTCAACACACCTGAATTTAATCAGCAGCTGAATAACAGGCTTCTGCAGGGCTTGATGAGCTGCTGAACAGGTGAACCAAGAGTGTTGGATTAGGGAAACAACTAAAACATGCTGGGTATCGGCCATGATGTCATTTTCTATTATGTTTGTAAATGTTACCATATATTGTGAATATTGTGCTGGAGCTTGATTAGAAGGAATTTGTGAGTCAAATTGAAATGATGCCAAAAACAAGTGATGAGTATATAGTGTGACAGTAGCAGTATCAACACGGGAAAGAAGACATGAGCGTGTCGATAGCCTTCTCTTTTCTGTCATCTCCCTCTCCTTAGAGTAGGTTGTCATCTGTCAGCTTTTAATGACATATGCTTTTCAGCTAGTATGCTTGTGACGTTGGCGTTAGGGATGTCCCGTTCAGATATCGGAAGTGATTCGATATCGGCCCAAAAACAGTGTATCGGATTATATCGGACGGCATCATAAATCTCCAATATAAGCAGTCTGTTGAGTTTCACATTTTTTGCAACCAATGGTTACGAAAAAGTAGCCTTTTTTCATACTAACTGTTATTGGCTCTTGTTCTCCGATTGAGTAGTATCACTTGATCAAGCCTTTCATACGTTCCACACTACAAAATAGGTAAAAGTATGTATGATCTGTGTAGAGCTGAAACAACTAATCGATTTAATCGATTATAATCGATTATTAAAATAGTTAACAACTTTTTTAGTCATCGATTAGTTGTTTAATAATCATATTTTACCGCATAAAGTCTATTTTTTACCACAATCTGACATCGGTTACAATCTGTTAAATTTGCCGCCAGTGTGTGGCAGTAATGAGCCACTGATCTACCAGTGGGGCCGTAGAAGAAGAAATTAGCCAATAAGTGCCCTCGGTTTTCATGACGTATCACGTTACTGACGCGCATCTTGCTGTGAGAGATGGCGGATCAACAACAAATACGGAAGAAAAATAGAAGCGACAAAACAAGAGAAACCCCGGACAAAAACCTCACGAGTATGGAAGCACTTCACTAGATGCCTTGAAAAGACCGGTGACCTACAAAATATGCAAAAACCATGGCACGACGGAAGCACGACGTCCCTAAGTGAACATTTGAGACGAAAACGTGGGGGCTGATGCAGCAGAGGAATGTCCGGTAAGTAACAGAAAATAAACAAGCTAACGCAGATCACATTTGGGACTTAGTGTTTTAGCCGAGTTCGTTATAGTGGATGTTAAACATGTTTTTTTTTTTTTGCCGCGTCAGTTTACGGTGTTCTACTTCTGATTGACTAGATGCAATCGTGAATCTCCTCCGTGTTGTGAATCATGCGCTTGCCAAATTCAGCACGTCTGTTTATAAGAATGTTCTCGTTAAGAGAAAAACGGCACAAACCCATAACTATGTTCCTCATTCAAAAAAGGACAACTCTGCGGAGAAAAATATACAGACGAGCTGTGTCCAGGTGAATATAACGCGGCATAGTTGTACGCTTTCAATTTTTAAATACAGGAGAAATTCAGAAAGTCCTTTTTTTAACTATTAAAAGGCTGTTTTACTATCTAACGCTGTAAAACGCCTCACAACACATTTTTGTCAAAATAAATGATCACTGTATTGTTAATTAATTCAAATAATGTAATATTGATTTAGTGTTGTAGTGTGTGTGCTGCTTTATTTTATATGTGTACTTAATTCAGTTTATTTGTGTTTCTTATGCAGAAAAAAACAAGCAACGATGGACAACTACATGGGGAACAAGACACTCACCCCCAGCAATGCATACCACTTACAAACTCTATTCCAGATTCTACATTATTTTTTATGGAATTTACCTCTTATATTTTGATGCCAAAAAATTATTCTGGACTGATATTTTGCACTGTTTAGCTCATTTTACACTGCTGACTGTGGTCATGTGCAATAAAATAGATTGCAGTCAACTGCACAATTCTCTTATGTTTTTCTTTTTCTTAACTGAAATGTATTCATCACTTGTATAGGTTAAATAGCTAAACAATAACAAACCGATAAATCGATTAATCGAAAAAATAATCGACAGATTAATCGATTATGAAAATAATCGTTAGTTGCAGCCCTAGATATGTGCTGATAACGTATCAAATTGTATATTGGGATGGGTCAATACTTAAGGCTGCAATATCGGTATCGTATTGGAAGTGAAAAAGTTGTATCGGGACATCTCTAGTTGGCGTATCCCAGCAGAGCACGACATTGAGCAGTTTGACACATTCTAGAGCTCAAACAGGCCTCTTTTAGAGGACAATGTTGTCAAGTTGCCACAACGCCGAACCGGCACCGGGGAGCCTTAGGTTGTATATAAGTGGTTTGATTGTGGCAGTAATGTGTTTTTACAAAAGAGTAAGCAATGGTGGTATGTTTATGTTTATTTATTTGGCAGACGCTTTTATCCAAAGCGACTTACAATTTATAACCTACAGGGCATGTTGTGACCTGTGGGGGAAACCGGAGTACCCGGAGGAAACCCACGCATGCATGGGGAGAACACACAACTCCACACAGAAAGGCCACAGCCGAGTTTCGAACCTGCAACCTTCGTGCTGCGAAGCAACAGTGCTAACAACTGCGCCACCATGCAGCCCACGGCGCATGGTATAAAGGGGGTATGGGGCAGTATCAGTCCTGCCGGAGACTTCCATTTATCTTGGACACAACTTGCTTTTTACTATGATAACAAGCCCCAGCTCTAACAATGAGAAGCTCCCAGAGATCTCCATCACTCCAGTTTATCATCTCCACCGATTTGGTTAGCAAAAGTTAAACTTAGTTGCAAGCCAGAGCTCGGCAGTAACTTCCCACATGATCATAGCCCACCCTCTGTTGCGCCAATGCGTTAGCATTAGCTGATACCAATGTTATTTGCATTCAAAAGTCCAGCATTGCGGAAATATTACTAGCAAGTTTGGCAGAACAAATGCCGCAAAATTCCCGCACTGCCATGGTGGCAGTATTACGCCGATTTGCAAGCATGATGTGTCTTCTAACAGGGCAACAGTGTAACATGGGGCAGTTCTTTGTAGGGCTGTAGCGAAGTCTCGATGACGTTGACGGCTCGACTCTAAAAATTTGTCGACGTCAGATCCGGTAGTCGATGCACCACACTCACTTGTTGCATCCCCAGGAGTTTGTAAATAGAGGAAGAATCTGCCTGTTTTTCCTCTAGTTCGCCCTCTTCTCCGCCTTCACTAACATCTCCGCCAAATACCGAAGACCCGGAACAACGTTTGTCCGCTACTAGATTCCTTTCTTGTTTTGCCCGCCTTCGTCTCCCGGCAACGGAAAACAACTTCCGGGGTCAGATGCGCTGCTTCGTCTCTATCGCAGATGTAGAAAATCACCGGGAGCGTTACTCCCTTCATAAAGGGTAATAATATCTTTCAGACATTAGGAGAGCTGTTTTTGTGGTAGCAGTCTCTCCTCCGTGCTGGTCTGTTTGCCGGGTATTTTTGGTTTATTTAAACTTGGTAACTTGAACTTAACGTTGGTAAAGCTACTGTTAGCATCTTCGCTAACAGCTTCTTGCGTTTGGATAAGCTGTTACGTTTTGGTTTAGAGTTCATCTTTTTGTGGTGCAGATCTCCCTTTTATTACATTTAGAGTGTTGTGGGTTTTCGGTTTAGTGTAAAATATCACCTTGAGTTTGGTTTAACCACCCAGTTTAGAGTTTGGACCTTTGGAGATCCTTTTTTTGGTCCAGAACCCTGTAAACTTTGCCCAGTGGGACATCCCTAGTTATTTGCACTTTTGTTTTAATTTCCCACAGGCAGAATTAGTTTAATTATTCCCAACCTGCGGATGGAAAGATTTCTGTTTTTGTAGTTGTAAATAAATCTGGTCATCATTTTAAGTTTTAAATCCAGTGTTATTGTCCCTTCCTTTTTGCACACAAGCCAAACTCCCCAGGAAGAGTCGTAACACCACTCGCCTCACGCACATAAGAGACCAAAACAAAGCAGCATGGAGACACACCCTCTCCAACCACCTCTCAGGCAGCAGCCTGCACTCCCAAGTTCTACACGTCACCAGAACATAACCAACCGCAACACAATAAAAGCAGAGTTATACAAAATGGAAGGCCTGTAGTGTTTATTCTACTACAGTAACAATTTATCAATTTTTTTGAGGAATTTATTAGGGATTTTTTGGTTTTTACTAACTGTGCAATAGAAAAATAATCATTAGATTGTCTAAATAGTCATTAGAATAGTCGACTATTCGATAAAACAATCGTCAGATTAAAAATAATCGTTTACCCCCAGCCCCAGTCCTTTGTGATGGACGATAAACTCGGTGTGAACCAGGTTTAAGACAGTTTGCAACTTTTACAAAGAAAGATTGTTCAAAAAGACCAAAATTTCCATTTACAGATGCAGCTAATTTGAGACAAACGATTTAATCTAAATTAACTGCCAATAGGGGTCGGGAGGGGGGTGGTTCTTTGATGCCGCTACAAGCCTTGGGGCTTTAACCACATTTATTACATGTACTATGGTTGCCTACTGCATGTCACTCCCATCTTATCTAACACAATAATGGTGGCAGTTGTTACGCAGCTTTGGGAGGTGGTGTCATTTGGGGTTTTCCCAACTTGGGAGATCCTGTGTAAATATAGAGCCTGTGTGATTGTACCAGGAGGCCTGGAGTTGTTGTTGTCTGAGGACAGAAAACTCTGTGTCAACATCAAGAAACAATGTTTCAAAGCTCTCCCGATCATGACCGAGAGGTATGGAAATCATATGCTTCAACCAAAGTACAAAAAAGCAAGTGAATTAAATGATGGCTCGTGTTTTTTTGCAGAACTTTATCTTTCTGGTCCTCTCTTCCAGCAACAAACTGTCAGTGTGTGTTTTCTCCAATGCAGGAAGTATGTAAGAGAAGAGTTTGGTCACGGAATTGGAGTGAAAGCAAACAGGAGTCAGACAGGGGGTTGTTTTGTGAATGAAACATCCTGAATGTAGAGCGACAGCGAGGGCAAAAATCTGCTGACGCAGTAGAAACCAGCGTTCCCTTGGTGGTTCTGTAATCACTGCAAACAGCAAAATGGAAAGGGGGAAGTGAAGGAGGAAGAATAGGGGAGGAAATTCTTCTGGAAGTGGAGATTATATGTAAGAGAGGAAGAGAGTGACTTCAAAACAAGGGTCAGTGAGAATATGCGTCCTTCCACTGCACGCTGTCAGCTTTCTGTATCGCTCGTCTTAGCTGAGCGGTGAAATCAATGCCGCCAACAACAACACTGAGAGGACTTTGGCCTTTATAAAACTTGGCGCAAGGGTCTTCTTCAAAAACCACAACAATTCTAAGTTTACACCAGAATGTTACGGCTCATCCCTAACTGGGATTGGCAAGGTTTTTCAAAGAACCAAAGGCAACATTGATGAGGTACGAGGAAACAAATGTCTGCTCCGGAGGTTTTGTGCTCAAATGTAACCACTTTATCAGGCATCATGTTACTTCAACCAGATGTTATCAAAAAACCAAGAGCTACCAGGCTGGGGAAAGTGCAGTGCAAAGAAAAGTGCAGGTACAAGCTGTTCTGTGTCTGTATATCTGGTTTGTGAACACTTGAACAGTTGGCAAAGGACCAAGAATAAGGAGTGCCAAATTGGCGGCAAGCCAAGCTAAATTACGCAAAAATGTGCATTTCTATTCCCCCGGGTGTCTCATGATTGTTTTCCTGAAACACACAGACTGATGGACACAAACGGTCATAACAGGAACAAAGGAATAAAATAAAGGCAATAAGACAACCTGTGTGTGTGTGTGACGCTTCAACAGGCTCTGTCTGGTTTGACCAAACAAGCTCAATAACTTGAATGTGCCATCTCAGTGTTTCCCATACCTTGGCTCAGGCTACGGCTGAAATTCCAGCGCCATGGCTATGACATCTATATACAAGTAACTCTGTTGACGTTAGCAGCTAACAAGAGGTAATTAGCTACCAGAGGTGACTCTTCGTTCTCCACCATGAGTTGCTTTCTGATAAAAGACTTTCACTTTGTGGATTTTGCAATGTACGTGCTCTCTTTTGTCTTTGCAAAATGCTCCCAAACTTTCGAGGTATGCTGCCGACTCACCATGATGTCTTCTTTCTCCGCTGATTCTGATTCGAAGACTAAACTTAGAGCAGTTGGTCAATAGACATTATTGTGTTTTTTTTTCTTATGTCCCTGTCCTTGGCTATTCCTACCATTAGCTGAGAGTAAAAAATAACTAAGGTGACCTTGAATTAGTACTTTGCACTTCAAAAATATGTCTTTTTATTTATTTACTCAAATATTTTTTCAGTGTTTTTAAAATGTATTATTTGTTAATTCATTTGTTAACATTGTGTTTAAAGATTTACATTTATACAACCAATGGTCAATAAATAGTTGGTACATTTTTTCATACGTCCTGTTGCTGGCTTTTGTTCTCTGAGTAATATCACTTAATCAAGCCTCCCCTACATTTCACACTATGAAATAGGTAAAAGTTTGTATAATTTGTGCTGATAGCCTATCGGATTGATATTTTATCTGAAGCGAAATAGTTGTATTGGGACATCCTTAGTATCCAACCTTTATTGAGGATCTGCATGCAAACATTTGCTGTATTTATTTTCAATTCCACCTGCTACAACGAGATCTAACGATGTTGGATTTTTGTCACATATTCACATAATTTTGTCACAAAGTCACATTGGATGTGACTTGGAAGAGGCTGGTCCAAGTTTTCTAATTAGTCAGTCTTAAAAATTGTAAATATCATCTGGATTTAGTATCACAATATATAATTTTGTCTCTCCTGTATTGTGATGTCATAAAGCCAGACTCTCGCTAATACACAACCCTAACACCCCCTTTAAAATGTTGCCGATTGCAGGTTTGTCTAGCCAGTGGAGTCAGGTGAAAGTGTCTGGATTTAACCCCATTTCTAAATCCTGGAGTTCACCTGGATAACATGTCGCTCTTGTGACATGGGTTAGACTAAGATGGACTGACTTGGAACCGGCTGGCCATCAAACCTCAGCGGTCTTTCTGCTTGCACCCACATGGAAACAGCAGGACATCCAGGGATGTGATGAGGACAAGAGAACTCGGGTAATAATTTGTCTGTGGCCCTAAAATCACAAAATCGTCACGTTGTGCTGCTCTCTGCCTCTTAGATACAGAAAACAGAGGAGGGGGGTACATAAAACACTGGCTTCTGTGTGCTCTGCTACTCTCTTGTTTCTAATAGCAAGGTGATAGCAGCCATGGCCTTGAACTCTGATAAAGATTAGAATTAAACCAACAACCATAACCCTGATGGTGAGGGAAGTAGCAGCAGTCAGTCAGGAGTTAACATCTCACTACTGTGGATTTTTTTAAGTATAAAATACCATCGATATTTTTCAGCAATCCCAGTCACAGCCCACTGAGATACTGAAGTAAATGTCACACACCTGGAAGACTTTCACACATCTGACTGAATGGGCCGGGGGTCTGGATGACACGCTGATCAGACAGCATATATCAACACTATCATTTACCTTTGTGTGAGTGTAAGTGTGTGTGGTGGACATAAGGTTACTGCTTTGAGGAGTGGGGAGTGTGTGTGTGTGTGTGTGTGTGTGTGTGTGTGCGCGCACGCACGCGCATGTGTGTTGGGTTAACTCAGTTTGTCTTTTAACTCTAATCTGAGCCTTTGCCACCATAAAGGTCAGCGCTTCGACATCTGCTTCTCTCTGAGTCTTTCCTTTTTATAAAAGGAGGCAGGGAAGAGGAGAGGACCCCGGGGAAAGGATGCACGTGCACATCCACAGCTTTAATGTGTAGGTAAACGCACTCTGTCCGCAACACACACACCCTCATTTGATCCGATCAAAACAACCCAGGCCAGGAGGCTGAACCACAAGCTCGTGGAATTACAGAAACAAGGGTATGTGTCTCAAAACAAAAAGCTCAGTGGTATGGTTACACAAGAGCTGAGATGATTTCTGTCTTGGTAGCAGGAATAAAGAGGGGGTTGAGCTAAATGGAATCCCATCCCTCGGGGGCACAGCAAAGACAGGGCAGTGTTGAAATAAGTGATTCATGCTTTTATCATCTCAGGTGAACAGTGCAGCTCTTTCAGCTACACAATCCATCTCTCTGACTGAAGAAACTCAACACTGTTTGTTTTCACTCACACATTTCTGACAAAACAGCCACGTTTACTCTTTCTAATTGTTGTAAAACCCTTTAAGTGTTTAGGATTTTCCTGCAAGCTACACAACTTCATAAACAGTATGCATGCCATGCATCACAACAACCATGAGTTTTCACAATAAAAGTCAACAAATTAACTTCTTGAGCATGAAGTGAGAATAATAGGAGTCTTATATTTATCGTTCTCACCCCGAAAATTCAAGCAAATTAAAAATAAACACATCAACACAACATCATCAATGCAAAGTTAGATTTAGCTACTGAGCGAGGAAAAAATACTGAGTTAGTGGGCAGATATGTTTCTGCAGCCCAGAAAAATTAAGTCAGGATACCAGCAACAACCCTGTGGTTACGGAGCCCCTCCCCGTGTAAGACCAATAACATTCACATGGTATAAAGGAGGGGCCGAGCAGGTCTAGGCCCCTTTCCAACCGTTACTGTTTTAAAAAAAACCTTATGGCACTTCAATTTTCTGTTAAACCTCTCACTTAATCATGCAACCACACACACATACACACACACACACACACACACACACACACACACACACACAGGAAAACATATGAATCTGGAGATATCATCTGGACAGGTGGCCAGCCACCCAGACCTGACCCTCCTGCCCTCTTGCTTGCCCCCCTCTCACCCCTCTGCCTCCTTCCTCAACCCCCCCAACTAAAATCGGTTCAGGTCTGCTGGAAAGCCCCCAAATGAACAGCAAACCACCCCACCCCCCATACACACACACACACCTCCAACAAGCTTCACAAATGTCTGTCACCCACTGAGCTGTCTGTGAAGATTACAGCCCTCATGGTGGAAGAAAAACCAGATTGTATCATGTTTTTGTGAAGGAAAGGGAAGTTTTTTCAGGGTAAATTACAAAAAAGCATTCATCAGGATAAGATAAAACTATCTGCTGCTGGATTAAATATATTTTAAAAAAATCACAAGGCTTCTGAAAACACTTAGAGTTCATAATAAAGTTTCAGCACGCCTGGGTTTACATCAAAAACAAGCATGTTGCATAAACAAATCTAAGGAGAGTAATATCAGGAAAAATAGTTAGATTCACAAAATTAATAAGCAACAAACGTCACTGATTATAATGAAATTGAATTAATTAGCTTAATTCCTACATGTTTTGTTGGTAGATTTTTAGCTTAACCACAAAAAAATGAATTTTCAGATAATATACTACTCGGATCTTAAGAGATTGAAATCGCGATTTCAGTTGTTTTTAACCTAAATGTTTTAGACGAACAAAGCTCATTTAAATTTGGTCAGATTCTGAAATACTACTAAAGAGATTCGTGAGTCACAAACCTTGGTTTTACGTCGCTAGCTAACGTTTACTATCGGACAGGTGTTGTGCCGAAAAACGACTCCCTATCGCGAAAAGCACCCAAATACACACACATATCTTATTTAAATGACTACATACTATAATTTACTTAAAAGAAATGAACAAAACAAATCAATCTGTCACGTTTGACTTGTAATGTCTTAATGAACAAACTGTAATCATATGCGCTTCTCACGACGGGGTGCCTTTCGCGGCAGGGGTGCCTTCTTCGGCACTACACTGGCTAGCTGCTGCGCACGTTTAACGAAAACAAATACAGGGTAGTGGATTTTCCTTTAATTGCGTGAGAGTTGGAGTAAGGAAATATGTTGGAGCTGAGGTATTTCAATAGAAATGTGCCTCTTTGGTTGTGTTTAGATCGCAGGGCTAGTCAACAAGCTAACCGAGCGCCGTTGTCTGGCAGAAAAGACCACCGGGGGTGAAGTAACGCTTAGCCGGGGCTAGCTTACCCAAAAACACTGCAGCAACAGTCAGCACAGGCAAGAAACGATAACTGGTCAAAGAGGGGGGGACATATACCCACACTTACACACGTTAAGGCGGAAACCCAGATTTAGCTCACTAAACTTGAGGATGAAACACGTTACTACACATATGCTAGATTATAGAAAGTATAAAGTACGCATTTTCATTTGAATAACTTCTATGCTCTTCAGCTCCCACCGCCAGCCCCGAACCTCAGACTCACCCTGTCACAACAGGCGCCATCTTCCACAAACTCTCACCAAAACTCCAGTACTCGCGATATCCTTCCTCTCCAACAGCAGCCGAACAATCCGCCGAGACAACAGAAGCAGACTGAAGGTGTAGGGACAAGGGAGGCAGAGAGAAAACCGGGGGGAGGCGGTGGAAAACAGCAACACTCAGAGAGAGAGAGAGCGAAAAGGGGCAGACGCCACAACAACAGGCGTGGGAAACTTCAGAGATAACGCGAGAGTTGGAAAACTCTCACAATAGGCGAACACTGACAGCGCGCGGGTTCTCGCGAGATCTGCGTGAAGCGAAGTAGTTGTTTATCTTGTGGGGTTGGAATACTATTCCCACGTGTTTACCGGATAATAAATTACAGCACCGAATAGGTTTAAAGGGGAAAAACAATAAAGGCGAGGAATCCTCGGTTTCCCAGGCCCTCAAACACGTGTTGTAATCTTCTCATAACAAAAAGCTGTATATTATTGAAGCCAAAGGAATATTCGTTAGCATTTACACGTAAATAACTTTTTTCCAACAACTGTAATAAAAAGTTCTTATTTTGTTGTTGATTCTTTTCATGTAAAAATAACTACAAAAATGCTAATCTGTAAACAATCTGTGTACTTAGTTTATTTGTTATTAATATCAATATAACTTTAAATAAGTACAAATTAACAGAAGATATTCTACAGAGCAAATTGACATTTCCCTTGGGTAACATTGCACACCCTGTTTAGAATGTGAAAACAATGGCGTGAACACATGTGAAGGGGCTATACAAGGCAGATTAGTGCATTGCTATCACATTGGGGAGTCCCATGACCACCCTCCACACCAAACCTTAGTTAAAAGCACAAGGGAGCCTATTATTTAGAATGGCCATGCTTGGAAATTTAGCATAGGCGTTATTATCCTTCCTGTGTGTGCCTGCCTCGGTTTCCCCTCCAAGCCAGAGCGCATTCCAAGCGTTTGTGTGTTCAATCGTCCCCACAACAAACAGGTCAGGCCATTCCTGTTTATCTAGGAAGGGCCGCAAAGCCATAAACCTTCATGTAGGTCCACAGCTTTCATTTAAATGTGTTTGGCATCTTTGTTCACCTAACAAGTGACTTCTGGTGGGAGTTTAAACCAGCTTCAAAGAAGAGAAGACCTCTGGGACCACACTGATGGCAAGTCAGAGCTTTTGTTTGTTAGAAGTGTGATCTGCTCTCGGCTGCAGGCTGAAGTGAAAAAAAAAGACAAGAAGCAAACAAAACTAAATAAAAAAAATTGGTTTTATTCTAAGTGGTCCAAGATTCAATAGTATGTCAAACAAAACGTTTAAACCATTTGCACTCTCATCTGAAAAATGTAAATAGGCTGGCAGGCTAAGGGGCATTTGTTTCTGTTACCAAGTCTCATTCTATGTAGAACCCATCAGAGAAAAAATGTGTCTAAAGGGCCAAAAAATAAAAGACCCACTGGCTCTTTCCATCTGGTCCTGGATCTTGAATTTTTTTTCCCCAAAAATCTATTTGGCTTTTATATTTGTTTCAGACAAAAATTTGACCACAATTGTCCTCAAACATTTTTGTCATGTTAACTGTTGGCACTGGTGTTGCCTTTAGTTTTAACAGGTTTCTGTTCACTAGCAATATCAGAGAATGTCACTGTGTTGAATGTGTGCAAAAACAACAATACTAATAAAAGTCATAATGACAAAATAAAATCATGATATTAGCCTACTCCAAAAAGGAAGCCAAGGTCCTGAAAGTCCCTACATTCCAATTTTGCAAAAGTGCTCAGCACAACATTTCTCGCAATTCAGTAAACCTTAAAATAAATGAGCAATTAAGGTTAGCTACATGTTTGCACAAAAGCTAATTTTCCCCAACCTTTTTCTGGCGATAGAAAGCCCAAGTCTCCTCCCTTTCGGGTCGGCTCATGGGCCCCCGGAAGAATGAAATAATGACTGTAAGTCAGTGGGGCGAATAGAGTTACTTTCTAATCTGCTTTACCTTACGCCTTGGATCGCACATATGTTGTACTTCAGTTTAAATGAAACGTAATGATGGGTGTTTTGACCATACAAGTCACTTACTTTGAGATTTATCAGCTTGGAAATGTTCATAATTAGCATGACTACAAGATTGCATGCATTTTCCCCACATTTAATGCTCCGTCTGTCATCCTTGAAGAATGATTCAAAGCTTGTTAAACTCAGCCATTTTCTTCTTCGTGTCTGGTTCCACTTTTGACATCATTTGAAAAAAATAAGTGCTTTCTTGGCATCAAAATGCATCTTTAAAACTCACAGACAACATGTGTGAAATCCATGGCACATAACAAACAGGATTTGGAAATAGCTTTTATAGCCCCATGGTCCGGAAGCAGATAGGCTCCCTATAAATTGATATGATACAATGTGATGAAACAGACACAAAACAATACAATGACAAAATACTGCACATATGGAACATCATTCAAATAAAAATGAATACACTATTAAAAAAACAGATTTTTATGGTAAAACCATGGGTAAAACGCAGGAAGTCGAGGTTGCTGAAATTCCACTGTAAAATTACAGGTAATTTATTTTCCTCTTTCACAACACAGTTAAAAAAATACAATGCCAACAGTTGAATTTGCTGAAATTCAACCATGAAAATATGTCACAGTAGTGTTGGTGCTGCTAAGAATGACTTCACACTTGGGCTGGCATTTCAGGCACAGCCCTGGATTGGTTTAGGTCATACTTTTGTAACAGGTCTGCTAGGGTCATGTTGGATGGCTGTTCATCCGAGTAACAGCCTCTACGTTGGGGTGTCCCACAAGGTTCAATTCTCGGCCCGTTACTGTTCAACCTCTATATACTGCCCTTAGGAGCCATTTTCAGAAAGCACGCTGTCTCATACCATCTTTACGCTGACGACTGTCAAATCTACTTTTCATTTAAGCCAACTCAATCAACGAAAGTTCTGTCTGATTGTATCCTTGAGGTCAAGCTATGGCTAGCTGATAACTTCCTCCATCTCAATGACTCCAAAACTGACTTAATCGTCTTCAGTCCTTACAGTACCACAGCGACTCATCAACCTGACCTCAACCATCTCTCACCTAATGTATCCTCTGTAATCTCCAACCTTGGAGTAAAAATGGACCAGGCTCTGAAGATGGATGCGCAGGTCAATAACACAGTTAAATCATGTTTTTACCAACTAAGACGCATCTCGAAACTAAAGCACATCCTGAGTGTCCGTCTTCTGAAATCGGTGGTCCACACTTTTATCACTTCAAGGCTGGATTACTCTAACTCCTGCTTATGTGGCATCCGTAAAGCAGCTCTTTCTAGACTTCAGCTGGTACAGAATTCAGCAGCTAGGTTGCTGACTGGAGCTGACAGAAGACAACACATTTCACCAATTCTGAAATCTCTCCACTGGTTGCCCGTGCAATTCAGGATAAACTTCAAAATTATGCTTCTGACTTACAAATCCTTGAACCATCAAGCTCCTCCATATCTGTGTGAACTGGTCCATTACTACAACCCGCCGCGTGCTCTCAGGTCTGAAGATAAGCTCCTCCTAGCTGTTCCCAATGCACGTTTAAAAAGCCGTGGAGAGAGGGCTTTCTCTGTCTGTGCACCGAAGCTGTGGAACGCATTACCACTGCTAGTGAGGCAAGCACCAACAGCTAGCATTTTTAAATCACGCCTGAAAACTCACTACTTCAACCTAGCATATACCACATAATTATGAACCTCACTTATATCTGCACTGTTTAAAAATGGACTCCACAATTATTGACTTCCGTACTATTGAGGTTCTTTTTTAAAATGTATTTTCTAATTTATATTCACCCTGTGTCTTATTGATTTTTAGCTGTTATTTTTGGGAATTTCGTTGTATTTCCTTTTTATCTTTTATCTGTCCATGTTTTCGTTCTTTTTTAAACACAGAAACAGTTTTGTTTACCTGTTAGTAGCTACAGTTTCGCCGACGGCTGCCGGCTTCTTCAGGCTGACGCTGATGGTGGCGCATCACTTCCTTCTCCGTTTATCTGCGGGCAGCAGAGGACGTTGTCGCCCTCTACTGCCCGCTCTCCCCTCTCCGACGATGCAGTCCCATGCGTGGTCCAGCGTGTAAACTCCGTCGTCCCTGTTCATGGTCCCACATCCACGTCTCCTTATCTCGATTGCTTCCTTGATCCATCTTTTGTATTTTTGTTGTTCGGTGTTTATGATCCGTGTGTTGTCCCAGTCCATTATATGGTTTTCTCTTAAGCAATGATCTGTTACGGCTGACTTTTTTATTGTACTTTCTGCTTCTTCTTTTGCTGCTCTTGTGTGTTTACGATTTGCCTCTTTCTCACACTCCTTTCTGTGTTCTATTGTCCGTGTATTGAGTTGGCGTCCGGTTTCTCCTATGTATGTTTTATTGCATATTTTGCATGGGATTTCGTAGATGACTCCACATTTTTGTCCAGCTGATATTTTGTCTTTTGGGTGCACTAGTCTGTTTCTAACTGTTGTGTATGGCTTTGTTGGTGTGTTTATGTTGTGTTTTTTCATTGTTGCTCTTATTTTTTCCGTTATGCCTCTGATGTATGCCCGCAGATAAACGGAGAAGGAAGTGACGCGCCACCATCAGCGTCAGCCTGAAGAAGCCGGCAGCCGTCGGCGAAACTGTAGCTACTAACAGGTAAACAAAACTGTTTCTGTGTTTAAAACAGAACGAAAGCATGGATTTAGAAAGACACAGCAAGAACACACCTAAGATCTTTTATCTGTGTTCGACATGTTTGTATAACGCCGGTTTAATTAACTAACATTTTTAGTGTACAGCGCCTTGTTTGGTTGTAATGCCTTGTGAATGCGCTTTATAAATAAAATTGGATTGGATTGGATTGGAAGAATACCATTTTTCAAAAATGTATTAACTCATTCACTGCCAACGACGACTAAAGTCGTCATTTGCATTTTTGTATTGTGTGGGCGTCGGAACGAGCACCCGCACCGTGAGAACAAACATCTCAGCTCTAAAGCCGATCTTCATCGGCATACGTCACACGTCACGTGATCAAGAAGCAGAACATCCATGTGTTAGGAGATCGTTTTGGGCCGCTGCTGTAAAAAAAGTGAGGCGTGAACCGGAAAAGCTTCTGCTCAATTCAACAACGGATTATGAAAGAACGGATAACGCTCGAAACGCGCAAATTCTTCCTGATGTAAGAGGTGAGTCTCCGCTTTGTTTTGGTTGTTTTGGCGTCAACATCATCCTAGAGCACAATGTTCTGTGACTCTTAAAAAAACTGTAAAAACGGTGAGAAACGCCGGCAGCGAAGGGCTTTACCGATCAGGAAATGGCTGGCAGCAAATGAGTTAAAGAGGGACTGCACACCATCAGAAAACCTTACTCCACCCCAGTCAAGATTTGAAAAATGCTATGAAAGTGGCATTGGCATTGCCAGGAGGCACGGAGTGATATGGCCAAGTGGGGGGGATTTCCATCCCAGGAGGGAGCGGGAGGGGGAGTGGGAGGAGACTGTACCGATGACGTGAAATTGTACCAGCCCCAGTCAATCACAAGTTTAAAATGCAGTAGCTACAGTTCAACCCACAGGGGGCAGCACTAAGACATTTTAAGACCTAGATTCTAGATTTAATGAAGTTTACACAAACACGTCAAGAATGCACAGGAACAGAAAGATTGCATTTGTAAAGACCCAATTATACAGTTAATAAGCAATATATTTGGGGGGGGGGGGTAGTTACTCTTTAAAATGTTGTCGACTTCCTGTAAACTCTTCTTCTGCTACCTTTTGTGCAGCTGTATTTTTTTTTCCACTTTTGTGTCACCTATTGGTTAGTAATGGTACTGCAGACAGCCTGGCTCATTTTAAAGTAAACAAGCCGGCCAACGCATTACCAAAGCATGACCTGCTTTTAAATAAAAACAGAGTGTTAGCATAAAATGTATTATGCAAGATCAAATTTTATTACTCAAAAATGTAAATAAAATATTTGCCCACCTCTTTCTATGTCTCATGGCCATTCAGCTTGTCTGTCCTGACAGGAATACAAAACGGACAGAAAAGAGCTGGAGAGAGTCAGATAGAGGGCCTGGAAAGTGGCTTTCATTATTAGACGACAACCTCATCCTGCCCTCAACCACTTTTCCTTTCTCGTCTTTTTTACAGTCAGTGGAGAACCTCCAGATACACTTTTAGGTTGAATGGGGAAGCATAGTTTCTGCAAATATTTTACAGCTGAACAATGATTTTTTTTATAGACAGCAACACAAGCCATAAGTTCCTAACCAAGCACTTCGCTCTCAGACTGCAGGTTTACTGGTGGTTCCCAGAATATCTAAAAATAAGATGGGAGGCAGATCTTTTAGCTATCAGGCTCCTCTCTTGTGGAACCAACTCCCAGCTTTAGTCCGTGAAGCAGACACCTTGTCTATTTTTAAGACTAGGCTTAAAACATTTTTATTTGATAGGGCCTGTGGTTAAAATCTGATGTTAGCCTAAATCTGGACAAGTGGGGGAGTAGAGGGAGGTGGAGTGTACAGTCGGTAAAGACGGCTCTCCCTTGCCCTGCCTCCAACATGCCTCCATCTAAAAAGGCTAGGTTATCCAGAGTTATCTCTGTAGTTATGCTGCTATAGGCTTAGACTGCTGGAGGATACACTGACCACTTTCCACACTCCACTACTTTATCTACAATTTGCCCTTTAACTGTATTATTTCCTGCTATTTCAGCTGTTAACTTTATTTTTTCACTAAGCGTTTTTCTCCCCAGAAGAAGCTACACTGATGTTCTGCTGAGCTGTGGTGCCCTGATGAAGGGGGCAGTCGGCTTGAACAGTTTACCCGTTTAATTATAGATTCACTAGGATAAATACAATAAAGTTTATCTCTTGCCAAATAGAATATTTACTAAGAAATCACAATGTAACCATAGAAACACTACTTGGTATATATGTTGTGTGTGTGGATGTGTGTTTGTTTTGGGTGGGCTGGTGTGTGTCTGCTCTGTCTTCTCGATCCCCAGTGAGTCGTGGTGGATGGCTCTTATACTGAGCTGTTAAAAGGGAGTTTTCCTCTCCACTGTCGCTAAATGCTTGCTTAGTATGAGGATTGCTGTAAAGTCACTGACACTAGTCAGTGACTTTACAGCAATCTGCTGGGTTCCTTATATAGGAAACTTTTTACTGATTGGCTTAATGAACTGACCTGTAGTGGAATGTTTATTATGTGAAGTGCCTTGAGACGACTCTTGTGATTTTGGCGCTATATAAATAAACTTGAATTGAATTGAATTGAAAGTGCAACCGCTTCGGAATGAAACCAAGAGCAAAATGTAAAAACCAGAAGCTGGTTCACTTTTACTTTTTGAGTAATTTAACAACTACAAGGTTTGAACTTTGACCCTTTTTTGTGGTTCTCGTAAAGCATGACTCAATTAAAAGTTCACTCAAGTTTTCTGCTTTTTCATTTTTCTTTCATATCACCACTCGTCTCGATCAACCCCACTTTAATTCTTTCATCAGATGAACAAAAACCTTCTTTTTTAAGAAATCAGAAGCATGGCCAATGCAAGCAATCATCACTAAGCCTTAAGCCTCAAGTCTATAAATCCATTCACTTGACTGCTTAAGCTCGTAGCTCAGAATGAAGGAAAGATTGAGACAAAAAGGAAGAAAAGTCTTCGTCCTCATGAGGAAACCCAATCCATCATTCCATCTGTGTTGTCTTTGTGTCGATTTGGCCTTTTTCAGTTGCACCAATCAGCAATAAAGTCACAACTCCCCAGATAGAAAAGTGTATTCTGCATTCATATCTCTTTAAGCTGCCACAATTCTCAGTAGTTAAAGGGGATTTTCTTAAAAAGAAAGACTTTTATCAGTAGAATTGATGAGTAAGATTGAAGAAACGTATTGAGGAAGTACAGGATGGGTTTCGCGATTAGCAGCTTTCTTGACTCAGAGTCATTTGATGCATCCAGAGGGATGGTGAAACTTCCTGAGACAAGCAGACACGCCGAGGGCCCAGTCAAAGTGAGACGAAGTGGCAGTCTTAGAGACACTGGGTCAAGTGTAAAACTGATGAGCGCACAATCACGTTGATGAATGTGGATGTGAAGGATGAGCTGGGCCCCAGAAAGAGATAGGAAGTCAAAGTTTGGCTGGTGCAGCAGCAATTAGAAACATCGCAAGGCTAAAAAACGAAATAATATTTAACAGATTGTTCAGGTTTGTTTTGGAGAAGGGCGTCCTCATCTACTCGTCTCCCTTTGAGGCCACGAGGGAAAACCCAGGGGTGGACGAGAGCAAGCACTTTGATAAATGAAGAGGAGTCTGAGAGGGACACGCCTTCACTTTTCAAAGCTTTTATCGCACGACTGTCGTTCCAGTCGGGTCCCAAACACATCACAGAGCCTGAATGCTTCCTAAAAAGTTTTTTTTAAGCAGGGTGAGAAGTTTGCAGACTGTCAGGGGAGATGATGCTGCTTGTGCTGCAAGTGTGCTCTTTAGAAAGAGAGGTGAATCAGAGGCGTGAGGAAAGAGACGTTTCCCATTTCCTGGACTTTTAATAGTTCACGGTGAGTTTAAGCTTCCAAACGCATGTGGGCAGAGTACATGCACGCTATGGTGGGGATGTGACAGAAGCAGATTTGTGGTTTTAAGGAAGGCTTTTCGTTTCACAAGATACATGAATGCATTAATGTGAATCAGCAGAAATAATCAGAAAAACTCAGCAACAGACCATCTTTCCAGATCATCCCGGCAGCTTTAATTCTTCTTTTCACCAGAGGGAAGACTTCATAAAAGTTATATGAGCCCCGGTCTGGGCTGGCTTGGTTTGGTCTCTTGTCGCCATCTTTTTAAAATCTGAACTTGCCTCAGAGTATTGAGCTTTGATATAAAAAGCAGGACTCTGAAAATATGCTGAAAGCATTACTTTATAAGAGAAAGAAAAGAAAGACACAGAGAGAAGAAATTTGACGCCATCTTTTTTTTGTAAGACACATTTGACCTGAAAAACAAATCAAGCTAAAAAGTTTCTTTGACAAATAATTTTTTGCAACTCTTAAAAGTGCCATTTGAATGAGTACTACAGAAGCCTAAACAGGACACAATTAGAATATTTTAAATTAAATTAAATTGTCTAACCATCCATCCATCCATCCATCCATCCATCCATCCATCCATCCAATGAAACTGAATTGAATTGAATTGAATAATTAAATTAAATTTCTTTTCTTTTCTTCCTCTAGATTTGCTTTCATTGTTTAAACTCATAAATTCAGATTGCTGTGCTCATTATGTTCATAGTTAATAAACAGAAAATTGGTGCAATGTTCTTCTTGAGACGTACACTTCACAGGATTTATCGTCATGGTATGGTGACTTCTTCAAACCAAAGATTTATGCTACCGTAGGTATGGTATGCCCATTTGCGGTCTGCCCAGAGGCAGACTAGCAATCTGTGAGTTCTGAAGAATCCCAGAACGGTCGGTGTGCTCCGGGCCGTTGTCGACTTTCTGCAAGTTAAAGCTCAAGGTCATCACTTTGGATATTCTGGGCAACAACTGTCTCACCAGCTTCCACAGCATGGACCTGACCAGCGACAAAATGTGCTCCATGGTCAGGAAGTGGTAGACCGTCTGTGATCAAAGCCCGCATCAGTGATAAGACAACCTATGGGTACCATCTGCGTAGGTTTCACAAAGAAGCACATCAACCAGATAAAATAGACCTCTTACACCCATTGTGTACAGGTCCGCCAGATTTACAGGGAGATGATGTAGATCATATGCCCCTGAGGTTCAGATCAATGATCTGAAGTAAGTGGTCATCAAGCTGATCCCTGGCAGTGCTGGCAAGGACATAAAGAAAGCCCGCCATGCAGTCTATCTACCGTACACGACATCTACTACTGCAAGATCAAGATGCTAAAGAAGCCCAGGTTTGAATTGGGCAAACTGATGGAGCTTCATGGTGAGGGTGGATCTGGCATGAAAGGCACCTGGTCAAGGTGGAGAGAGATGATGTCTATGAGCTCCCCCATCAAGGAGACTGTCTATTAATATTTGTACAAATTTAAAATTGCATTACTAAATATACAAAGAAAGCTAGGTTTTAAACCAGACACAGAGAGGCCCAGACTTCCCTCTTCCCAGCCACCTGAGCCAGCTCCTCCGGGGGAATCCCAAGGCGTTCCCCGGCCAGGTCCGGTAAGAAGTCCGCTCCGACAGCTTCTGGCGTTTTTAAAAAGTATCCCAGGGGCACGGTAAGGGTCAGAGATGTTTAGTCTATTTGATTTCTGACTATATAAAACGATTTCTTCGGTTTTAAAGTGTGAAGTAAACTGCGACAGAGTAAAATCCAAGCCGATCCCGTTCATTTTGTTTACTTTTGTTGCCTGCCAACATGGCGTCTACTCTCTGACAGTCACGTGACGTCCGGAGCTCTATACTGGAACCCACATTGCCACAATAAACAAGATAGAGCTAAACACCAGTTGTCGTTTTCTAGGTCCAAACGTCTTTTGCTGTCCGTGACTTCAGATGGTGTTTTTCTTTTGGGGCCTCTGGTAGTTTGTCCTAAAGATGAAGTGGTAGCAGCCAGTTGTTTCTCCTCCTCTGATAAAGCGCTGTGCGGTAGACCAGCTGAGGCTCCAATGACGTGGCTAGACCGACATGCAGAGCAAAATCTTTTTGCTTCAGCTACTGTCAGTTTAGATTTTGTTTTTTCAACATTGTTGTTAAGAGACATAAAAAATGTTTAAGCTAGCAGGTTTTGCAGATTTGGCCAAGCGGCTTAGGTAAAAAATGTCAATGACCAACAGAAAAAATTGTAGCTAGGTAAACGTTGCACCAAATGCTCGAGGGCAGATCTGATGGCAGGGAGGGTACAGTTCAGCTTCTAATGAAATAGGTTAGAAGCTTCAATATCTGACTCAGTGGTGAATCCAGAAATGTTTTTCTGCAGGTGCTATGAAGGAGCTAGTCTTTTTATTGAGGGTGCTATGAAGGAAGTGGTCATGCGTACCTATTGTTCTCTAAAACACCTTCAACACTAGCAGGTGCACATGCGTGCACAAAACCTCAACAACACCTGAAACAATCATTAATATACATCATAAACATATGAACAATCGATGACTTTTCCATGAAATCATAAACACATACAGCCACACAGAAAACCATCTATAGTGTTGCAAGGTTAGCTAACGTTAGTGTTAGCATTTCCAGCGGCAAAACCCTCGACTGCTGCGGCGGTTGAGGGTTGACTCTCTTCATCCACATCTGTGGGTTTTTGAGGGTCTGAGATCACTTCCAAACATTCATTAGTTTCTGACTGAACCCGTGGAAATTTGGGCAACAAAAACCGATCCATTTTACCACTAGCTCTACCTTTCACTCGTTCGCAGGTGGAAAATGAGGTCAAAGGTTAACATCAATTTCCTGTTTTGGTTTAAGTTTTTACTATCTATATGATAATTTACTGATTATTTTTGTTTTGTATGTTAAATATTATCACATCCACACAATAAATTAAAATTAAAGGGACATTACGGAGTTTTGAATTTTTATGGTCGCAATTGCCCCCTCAGGCCAAAAGCGTAACGGCAGCTTCAATAGTAGGCTCGTGCACGAGGTGCGCATGCTGTACGTGCACACTCCTTAATGAAAATAACAGCTGAGACAGTCCTGTGTGTGTGTGTGTGTGTGTGTGTGGCCTGGAGGAAGAGGACAGGAGAACACGCAGCTAATTAATTAAATGATTTGGTTCTGTACCTTTCTCTTCAGCACAGCCGACAAAGGTTTAAGATGGGTCAGTCCTCCTGCATGCTCAGATTATTCCCTTCCCTTGCTTGAAAAATTGTTCCAAAATAAAAGTTGAACCCACGTCTTTTTTATCTGTGAATTCAATGCCGTTCGGTGAGTCTCAAATAAAAATTTTGGCGTCTTACTGTAAAAAAAATATAACATTAATGTAAAAAAGAAATTCTAAAAACACTATATTCACATTCAGAATCAAACTCAGGTCTTCATGCTTGGGAGTTGGACATCTTACTAGATGAGCTAAAGCACAAGTGACATCCTTAGTATCTGTAATATTTATATCCTTGATGACAGCTGAAACAACGTTCAAAGAACGGTTCAGAGCGAAAATGGCTATTTTGTTGCTAATTTGCAGGAAATATCTAGAAGAAAGTTCTACAGAAAGTAGCTAAGGGTCCTCAGAAATGTAGCTAGGTTCATCACTAGGCGTTAGAAACAGCAACAAAGTGGCACTGCCTCTCTCTCTGCTGCTAAAGCTACGGATAGCAAATGCTATGGGCTATGCCTGAGCGTGAACGCACATGAAGCAGCCTGCTCGACCCGAGCAACTCTCTTTATCTGTGATTTTACAGATAAACAGGCAATCACAGTAAAAATGCCAGGGCTCATTCTACAGGACCAGGGCATTGCAGGAGAATGTATGAAGAAGAAATTTATTATTTCTATACACGTTTTGGCTGTCAAACTTCCATAATGCCCCTTTAAATAAAAAAAAAATCTAATATTTACTTGGGGGTGCAATGACTAATCCAGGGGTAGCTACAGCGCCCCCTGGCGCTGCCACTGATCTGAGTACTCTAAATTATTTTGTGGATATCTGAACTACATACATATTTTACAGCTGCAACCGTAAAATAGATCAAAAGACACATTGTTTCAAAAACAAGTGTAAAACACACTAGGGCCTGGCGCTAGCGTAGAAACACGATGCATAGTGATATCTTCAGGTCCCGCCTCAGAAAAGCTGAGTCAGTCTCTTCACCAATTCAACAAGCCTCTTTAGCCTGTCCACGAGTCCAAAATGAGATTTACGGAGACTAAAGGCATGATCTAACCACAAGAATCCTTTAACCTCAACACAATTTGTATTGTTTGTTGTTTGAATGTGGCTGAAACATCATCTTCTGAGTTTAGGACGTAGTGACTGGCCAGGGCTAGTGTTTTCAGAGAGGTTTTCAACACCAAGCACAGCCAAAACATTTTCAAAACTGATATCCTTTAGAGACTAATCAGGCACAAGGTCAAAAATGTCATAACAACGGACTCTTCCAACAAAAGTGAAGCTCTCCACTTTGTGTGAACCCTCCTGAGATGTCCACATTCAGTAAACTAAGAGCATAACTCGTTTAGCTTGGCCTGCCGCTCATGTCAAACCAAGACTTCTGCAGCCAGAATGCGGTTAAGTCTGATAGCTGAAGCAACCTTACAAGATTACAATTCGGGGGGGGGGGGGTTCCTACAAGGTGAGTGACAGGCCGTATTATATCACGGCTCAGCCCGAACCCTAAAGATATGCCTACTAAATTAGTTTTGTAAAAAGAGAAGTAGACTTTACTTTTGTAATTATTAAACTAATATTCATCTGTTCCCGGTTTCTCCATTTCCCTGCACTCCTGCACTTGTAAAACACGATATAACTGTGTGTTTATAAGACTGCCTATTCTAAAAGTCTGTGGACTGCAGTTGTTTAGGAGATGGTGCCTAAACAGACAGCTTCATTTTTTTGTAACCACTGCCTGTTTGGCTGCTGGGGGTTTAGAGGGAATGAGCCTCAGCCAAGTGAACGTCTCAGACCTTGACCTTTGCCTTTTAAACGCTCTCTCTCTCTCTCTCTCTCTCTCTCTCTCTCTCTCTCTCTCTCTCTCTCTCTCTCTCTCTCTCTCTCTCTCTCTCTCTCTCTCTCTCTCTCTCTCTCTCTCTCTCTCTCTCTCTCTCTCTCTCTCTCTCTCTCTCTCTCTCTCTCTCTCTCTCTCTCTCTCTCTCTCTCTCTCTCTCTCTCTCTCTCTCTCTCTCTCTCCCTCCCTCACACAGAAACACAACATTTATCGTCGGAAATAAACCGATACACATGAGAGGGAGGTAGACCCACACACACACGCCCACACATGGAGCGCGCTAACACTCACACAAACACTCTCTGACCAAGTGGCTGCCTTGCCGAGGCCATGACCCACCCACCCTGAGCCTTCACTCCTCCTCACTGGCTATCTGTCCATGGGCTGATAGAGAAAAGGGAGGCAGGAGGGGGGGTTAGCGATGTGCAGGAAGAGGACTGGTGATTAGGATTTGGGATGTGGGGGCACAACGGGAGGGACGAACATACCCCTGACCCTCTGTCCCATTCCTGGCAGCCAGCCTGCTGCTCCGAGAGGGAGGTTCTGGACGTGTTTGTGATGTTTCCACACCCATGGGGTAGATAGTGGACATCCGCACTCACACACACAGCAAAGATTGATGGGATGTTTTGACCTGTGCTTTGGAGCCAGCCTAGGTAGCTTGTTTAAAAAATAACAGAAAAAATACTGGATAGAATGAGGCTTATTTTTGTGGAGAAACTACAGCATATTAACGTTCTCAACCAAAACGGGTGTTGGTGTTTGTATTTTTGAGATGGTGTTTTATTTAAAACATCACACAGGACAAAGAGAGACACTCACGGTCAATGTTTTGTCATTAATTCAGTTGTAAACACAGTTTGTGTGCCTTAGAAGGCAATGCCGCTGCTGAACGTACAATTAGAGAGAGAACAGCAACATTAAAAATATAATTCTCTTAGGGATGCCAACCAAACCTACATTTTCTCTGCAAATATTGGTGTTTTAACACAGCACTGGTAGTTTTACAATTTACTGACACGGCGTAAAGAACAAGGTCATGAGTAGGTCTAAAAAGACCTAAATGCAGATCACAGACTAAGGTAAAAATATAAACTTTATAATGAAAATAAATGGTGGTAGCACGAAACTAGAACCATAGAGAAACCGAGGACTATTTATATAAGGAGGAGTGACTCTGGGTGAGCAAAGGCGCTGTCTAACAGGGGAGATGAAGATAAAAAGGTGTCTGAAGAGTCTGATGACCTGGACTGGTAGCTCAACCACTTAATCAAGTGGCTGAAGCAGGGAAACAACTAAAACATGCTGGATGGTGACTGATGAGGACAGCCGAAAAGACAAAATCCCACCGCGGTCAGAATGCAATTGGGTGCCACACAAGATCACAATCTGCCTCTGGGCTGCACTTTGGAAATACCTGATTTGGGGGTTCATCGAACAAATTGTTGTTCTGATGCGCATTCCCACCTAGTAGGTGGCACTAATGCATCTACAGCTGTTTGTCAGCAGCTGTTAAAGACAAAGAGGAAGAACAGCAAGACTGGTGACACAGGAAAAACAACTAATGACAAAAAGCAGAGTGGTTAAGCTAATGATATGGATGACATAAACAAAGAACACACCTGACCAAGAAGGAATTAAAGGGGTAGTTTACTCATTTATTTAATACATCTGTAGTGTTCTCTAGTGTAAATGAATGATTATGAGTCATTAAAAAAGTTTAAAAAGCCATGATGCTCCTGTTCTGAGATGCAGAAGATTGCTGGTGCAGAGGTGGACCGAAAACAGCAGGATTACTCATTATTACTAATAATATGCACATACAAGCCTAAAAAAAACAACAACTAAATGTTAGCTAAAAATGCTAACTAGCAGAAATGCTAACACTAATTGAAAAAACTAACTGATCTAACTAAAAAAAACTAACTAAATGTGCTAATTAGCAGAAATGCCAACTAAACGCTATTTCAAAAATACTAACTGGCCTGGTTCTCTCCGGGTAAAAAAAAAACAAAAAAAAAAAAAACTAAAGGCTAACTAGCAGAAATGCTAAAACTAATTGAAAACTAACTAAATGCTAACTAGCAGAAATGCTAACACTAATTGAAAAAATTAACTAAATGCCAACTAAATGCTATTTGAAAAATACTAACTGGCCTAACAAAAAAAAACTAAAGGCTAACTAGAAGAAATGCTAACAGTAATTGAAAAAACTACCGGTAACTAAATGTGCTAACTAGCAGAAATGCTAACTAAACGCTATTTGAAATATACTAACTTGCCTAACAAAAAAAAAACTAATTAAATGCTGACTAGCAGAAATGGTATGCATTTCCAACTTGGTTGGGGGATCTGTTAAGGCCTTTTCAGATAGACATTCTGGAACATTTGCGGACAATTCAATCCGGTTTTTAACCGGAACTGTGTTTTCAGACACACCACTTTTGTACCGGAACTTGTCCTTTCGGCTGCGTTCACACAGCAGGGAAAAGTTCCAGATGTCTGACGGCAGCGGGGGGTGGGGGTGGGGGGTGGGGGGTGGTAGAATCTGACTCATGTTAAGAAGAAGAAGAAGAAAATATCATTTCTATAGCGCCTCTCAAGATAAAAATCACGAGGCGCTTAAGCATAATTCTGCGCATAAATTCCGGAACACGTTATCCGGATGTTTGTATTCAGACACAAAGGTCTTGGGGACAGAGTCCGGAACATTTCCGTTTTTCGTGGCTTGTCTGAAGGGGGCTCTAGAGAGATTTGGTGTAGAATAAACATTTCCCCAAATTTAATTATTTATTAATCTCTTGTGAAATGTTATTGTCATATTTTATTTTGCATGTTGAGAAAACAACAGGAGAATTTAATCTGCTGACAGATTGTTACAGATGGTTTCTATTCACATCGCAAAAGAGTTATGTTTGTTTTTCTAAGTGTTTGCTCTCTGCAGTAACACTGTAAATCCTGCTTTGGACTGTGTGTCAGCTACTTGGGTCAACACCTGCAGAGTTGCACCATTTCCTCCTGAGCAAATCTGTTATTCTATATTTTGCAATAACTTCAAGAACTCAAAATAATAATAAAAAAAATGCTGACAATCACAAATTTGCATGCCCAAGGTAAAGAAGAGTTTCCATTATGGGATCAACTAACTGATCCTCTCTGTGGTGAGCTATTGGACCCATCCAGCACTGCTGCACATGAACGAGTGAGGCCGGATGTTTCGACAAGTGAGCGAGTGAGCAGTAGCAGTCGCATGAACAGACGGGTGAGGAAATGGGATGGCAGGCTTTCAGCAGGGGAGCTTTAGAAGCGCAGGTGCCTTAATTGTACTGCGATAAAGCCCCGGCGAGTGGGCAAACCTGTGAATGAGTGGCCAGTGAAAGGAAGGATGAATGAGATGCACGTGAATCAATGAAGGAGTGAATGAATGAGCGAACAAGTGCCTGGAAGAGTGAGCGTTCTAGAAGAGGATGCTGGATGAAGACTGGGGAGGATAGAAGGGCAGAGGCCTTGAAAAGTGGGGGACAGAAGGAGAAAATGGGGAAGAGGGAAAGACGTGAAGAAAGAAGACATGAAGGGGTGAAGCAGGGGGTACAAAAATCAAGATGGAAGTGAGGCTGGGATGGAGGGAGGGAGGGAGGGAGGGAAGGAGGTAGGGGGGTGGGTAGTCAGGCCTGTCTCAGACAATGTGACATGGCACACGCTATTAATTCTGGCTCAGTGGAGAGACCCTGCCTCGCCATCTGCTCAGGGTCAGGGGCGTTCGCTGAGGTCGGCGTCACATCCACCCCCACCAACCCACCCATTTACACACACACACACACACACACACACACACACACACACACACACACACACACACACACACACACACACACACACACACACACACACACACACACACACAACCTCCCCCCATCTCCCCACCCTCCCGTCCTCGCCTGACAGACACCCAGCCAGGCCCGCGTGCATTTCCATAAAACAATTGCGAGCCAACCTGCTCCCGTGTCGGGTGGGTGGGGTCAAGAGGGAAGAGGAACGCCGGCGAGCTTCCTGTAACAATGGCCTGTCAGATGAAAAGGCCCCGGCTGAAATTGATATACATCACAAAAGAGCCCCACACCACGGCTGGTCCCCCGGGCTCGGCCCCCCTCAGCCTGCGTTCACGTTTTTGAGCATTTGCCGTTCGAGTTTTTTTTTCCGGTTTCTGGTGCACAAAACTCCCCCCACCCCTTCTTGTTAACCCCACCAAGATTACATACGCGCGTGGCAGGCTGCCACTGCTGCATGGTGCTGCCTCATTCATCACCACACACATCATGACTACAACCATCAACAAATCCAAATGAAGTTTATGACTTACATTTTGTTATAAATTTATAATTAACTATAGAAATCTATTTACATACAAATATAATGTAATATAAAGTGTCCGTGTAAATATATATTTATAACAGTTATAGAAAATAATTTATTCATTATTTATCAATGAGTTATCTTTTTAAATTGTACTAAAATATGAATGAAAGCAAATAATTCTGTATTTTTTACCCCATACTTTTCATATTTCACATAAATAGTCCACTTTTATGTTCTAATAGTTTTAGATTAAGTGTCTGGAGACCCTTTGAAAGCAATGTGTTATTCATCTTCAGCAAGCGGCATAAAACCAGATAAATTTTTTTAAAATGCAACATTTATTCACATTATAATTCATGAGTTACTCACTGACGGAGAAGTGTTTTGGTCGATGACATCCCCATCAGTTCAACCCTGACAACAGGCGCTGGAGGCGTCAGCTTTTGATGATATCTTGTCCTTTAATAGTCCATTCTCATCTATCTATATATATATATATATATATATATATATATATATATATATATATATATATATTTCCACATCTAACTATCTGGTACCTTTAGCCTAAAAGATGAACTTTGACCTCCTCGCCAGCTTTGCATGTAGATGGGCGAAGTGTTTAAGTCGCTCCCGGGCCACCCCAGCCAAGCTAAATCCTTTAATCTGCTCTCAGACACGTCTAGAGGGCAAAACGATCAAATAGGATCCCCCCATCCTTCCATCACACACACACACGCACATGCACACGCACACACACACACACACACACACACACACACACACACCGCATCACCAAATGTGGCATCACAGAGGTGACATAAACCCTCTGAAGGTTAATGAAAGGAGGTTGAGATTAAAAAGTTGTTGAATTAAATAACGATCAGTAAGGATGCACAGATTCATCAGCTCCTTCTGCAACATCCAAGATAGCTGTGAGACTTAATTCCAATCACTGGATTATTTAACAATACACACCTGTTCTTTATTCCTGATAAAACCTCCTTGATCGTTAAAAATCTAAATATTATCTTTGAGTTCATTGTCGTCGTCGTCGTCTTCCTCCGCTTATCCGGGTCTGGGTCGCGGGGGCAGCATCCCAACTAGGGAGCTCCAGACCGTCCTCTCCCCAGCCACCTCCACCAGCTCCTCCGGCAGGACCCCAAGGCGTTCCCGGACCAGATTGGAGATGTAACCTTTCCAACGTGTCCTGGGTCGACCCGGGGGCCTCCTGCCGGCAGGACATGCCCGAAACACCTCCCCAGGGAGGCATCCAGGAGGCATCCTGACCAGATGCCCAAACCACCTCAACTGATTCCTTTCGATCCGGAGGAGCAGCGGTTCTACTCCGAGTCCCTCCCGAATGTCCGAGCTCCTCACCCTATCTCTAAGGCTGAGCCCGGCCACCCTATGGAGGAAACTCATTTCGGCCGCTTGTATCCGCAATCTCGTTCTTTCGGTCATTACCCAAAGCTCATGACCATAGGTGAGGATTGGGACGTAGATCGACCGGTAAATCGGGAGCCTGGCTAACTGGCTCAGCTCCCTCTTCACCACGACAGATCGGCTCAGCGTCCGCATCACTGCAGATGCCGAACCCATCCGCCTGTCGATCTCCTGATACCCTCACTCGTGAACAAGACCCCGAGATACTTAAACTCCTCCACTTGAGGTAGGACTTCTCCCCCGACCCAGAGTTGGCAAGCCACCCTATCCCTGTCTTTTCCTGGGTTTATGTTTTTCTAATTGGTTTCCAGTTTTTGTTCCTTAGCGATGGTTGGATGGACATCCAGGACTAACAAGGGCCTTGCTATGTTGTGTCCGGGTGAGCTGTAGCCAAAAGGACCCTGACTTAGATAACCATTGTCATGTTGGGGTATACGTGCTTGACCCACGACATGCAGAATCAACACAAAACACATAATTAAACAAAGGTTTTATCAAATGGTGCACAACTAAGGACGTCCCAAACTGGGAGATGCAGGGGAGAGGGGCAGAACTGGACCTGCAAGTACAGTCTGGATTAGTAGGAGGTCTGGTGGTTTGAAGGTGGAGGAGGACTGGAGGTCTTACTGTGCTGCTGGGGAGATGGTACATGGGGAGGTACGTGGGGAGGTCTGTTAGGTCTGAGGTGGCTGGATCCAACAAGTGTCCAGTGGGGTTGAGATAAGGGTTCCAGAGAGCGGTGGTGAACGGGACTGTGGGAAGGAAGACGCAGGCTGAAGAGAGGTCCAGGAGTATGGCCGAAGGTGTGAAGTTGAGCAGGATCTGAGAAAAACAAGGAGCAAACGTCAGGTAGAGTAATCAATAATATAACTAGACTAGAGTTTCCTAGAGACTGAGTAGCAGGAGAACACCCAGCTGGAGATACCCGTGTGGAGTAATCAACCGGCGTTAAGCAGTGGTCTCCCCCCTCCTTTTAAGCCAGCAGTGGCTGATGATGAATCTGCTGCAGCTGGTCCCATTCAGACGCCGCTCACCTGGAATGAATGCTGAAGCTGATTAGAGGATGAGCTCATCTCAGATCATGACAACCATACACAATCAAACCCTCACCGATGATCTTCAGATTTGAATCCTCACATAAAAAACACGCACCTGGATACAAGCAGCTGAAATGAGCTGGAGATACGCAGAGAAGCAGCTCCTCCTCATGAAAATAAATCAACTGAGGTGATTCAGGCTTCTGATTACATCACATCTTCAGCCACATCCTAATTTAGAGGAGACATCGGGGAAGACCCAGAACTATCAGGAGGGATTTTGTGTCCTCTCTGGTCGAATAAAATGTTAGATTTGTCCAGGAGGAACTGGAGAGTTTCACTGAGGAGAGAGAAGTCTGGGTTTCCCTCCTGGATCTGTTGTCCTTGAAACTAAAGTTCATAACTTCAGATAAGTGAGAATAAATGAATGAATGAATGAATGAATGAACAAATGAATGAACGAATGAATGAACGAACGAACGAACAAACGAATGAATGAATGAATGAATGGATGGATGGATGGATGGATGGAACGAAGTATATGGATGGATGGATGGATGGATGGATGAATGAATGAATGAATGAATGAATGGATGGATGGATGGGTGGATGGATGGAACGAAGTATGGATGAATGGATGGAAGAACTGAACTAAATATGGTTGGTTGATGGATGGATGGAACGAAGTATGTATGGATGGATGCATGGACGTATGTATGTATGGATAGATAGAACGAAGTATGTATGTATGGATGGATGGATGAAGTATGGATTGAAGAATGGATGATGGATGGATGGATGGATGGATGGAACTAAGTATGGATGCATGGATGGATGGATGGATGGATAATGGATTGAATAGTGGATGATGGACAAAGGGCCAGACGAACTAACAGATGAAAAGACAAATGGACGGATAAATGGATGAATGCATGGATGGAACAGGAAGTAAACTGTTGTTTTCTGATCCAGGAGATCCATTACTTGTCTTCTACATTTCCTGCATTCTAGTCCTAAATTCTATTTTCTTGCATTTAAAGGGGACAAAAAAATTTAGTTCATCAGCAATCTATAACGCTGCTCTGATTCTCGAAGAAGCATAAGAAAGTGTCCCAGGAGCCCTGATACAGGCCATTCTAAACCCCCTAAATCAGCCTTGCTGTGAAGAGCTGTTTACCCCTCCCACTTGGCCAGGAATGGATATGCTAATGAGCTGCTTGCTGATTGGTTGGTTTAAACCAGAAGGCCTCAGACACTGGAGACTGCAGATTGGAGGAGGAAGGGCTCCACGTTGTGATATTTTTTATGAGGTTTTTCAGAATAGAAGTTTTTCTCTTGCTTTTTTAAACTTTCTAATTTACATAAAAAGTAGGTCACACACGACTTTGACTTTTTAGCGTGCTACTTTTGACCACCCAAGCTGTCTTTACTCATAAACAACAAGAAAATGTTGGTTTAGATTCTTTGTCCCCTTTAAAACTTTCACAAAACCATCTGCAGTAACTGTAAATGAGCACAAGAGACACAAGTGGAGGAAAGAGAAACCAGTTAGAGATCTGTTCCTGCTGGCATGTGTTTGACATCCTTGTTGCAGTGTCAGGTGGTGCAGATGAGGTTTCTTTGCTGCTAAATTGAAAGTTTGTGCATGTGTATGTGTGTGTGTGTGTGTGTGTTTGTGTGCGTGCATGCAAGTGAGCATGCGTGCAAGCGTGCATATGTAGGAGGTCAGTGTTGACAGGTCAAAGGTCAATGTCCACCACTGGCAGAAACACCAGCTGGCACGTTTGCTCAAAACCTCCAGAGGCAATCCAAGAAAAGTTGAACGTTGAAGGAAAATAAGTGGATATAAAATATTGTTTCAAGCAAGAAAATAATGATCATTTTTAAAAGTGTCAACACTAAATCCATCCTCTTCTCCTTCTGCTTTTAAACAGTCTTAAATAAAACCATTTCCCCCTTTTTTCCATCCATTTTTCCTGCTCTGTTGGATTCCTCGGACTCCTCTCTGGTTAGAAAACGGGATCAGCCAAAGTGGTGATGTCAATGTTGTTATTTTAAAAATCAGTGAGCTCACCGGCTGAAACCACAGAGGAGAGAGCGTCCAAGTGGCCAGTCGACAGACAGATCCGGGACAAGTGAGCTATGTTTTTATTTTTTTGTAAAGAACTTTGATTGAACCTTTGCAAAACAAACAAAAGCGACTACATTTCAAAATTTGTTAGCAGAATGACATTACAGAGTAGCTCCGAAGTTCGTGTTCATCTCAACTTGAATTTTGTAGATACAATTCAACTTGGTATAGTAAGAAGACAATAAACAAAAAAACAAAAAACAACAAAAAAAAATCAAAAGTAAGACAGCATGAAAAAACAAATTATATGTGTATATAAATAAAAAATTTTACAAGGGGGAAGTTAAAGAGCAAACAAGGTCTATTGTGTATACCATCCAAAAAGCGGTTAGAGATTAGTGTTCATAATGAAATTATAAAGCTTTATAGCATTGGGGGTGGACATTTTACATAAGGATCTCAACAGCAGTTTAATTTCATTTTTGAGATTATTCCACGTAGGTGGATTTTTGAGATATCGGCATTTGTGTATGAAAAATTTTGTTAAGATTATGAGATTATTAATTAGAAATTCATTATTTTTATCTTTGAGTATAAGATAAGATAAGATTCAAAGATTCAAAGATTCAGAGTCATTTATTGTCATATTCTCCACATGTGCAGGACATACAGGGAAATGAAATTCAGTTTCAGCACACACAGTTCAAAGATCAGACATACGTGGGTAAGACACTTAACAAGAATTGGTGACTGCGGTCATTCGCAACATGAGTCGCGCTACCTTGAAGATAAGATATCTTCAACTGTGAAATTGTTTATATAAATTTGATTGGAGTTCAGCCAATCCTGGAGTGAATTCCACATCATTAAAATTTTATCACATTCATAGAAAATATGTTTGGTCGATTCATCGTTTTGTTTGCATAAGTTACATTTTTCCACATTGAACTTAAATCTAGTTTGTATAAAATGGTTAGATGGGTAAATATCATTCAAGGTTTTAAAATGGACTTCTTTATACTTTGGGGGTAAAGAGAATTTTAGATAGTTGGTTCTCAAAATTTCAATTTCTTCTTTTGAAAAGTTTTGTAGTAACGAGAATCGGAGTATTGGGTTTGGATAAAAGGTTTTGTTTAATGTGTTTCTCAGGAAAATATTACATTTTTTATTGAAAATTTCTATCCCATCAATTGCTAATATTTTGAGTCAAGGGTTAAATATATAACCGATAGAAGCTTTAACTAGATGATCCAGAGCACTTGGGATATTTTTAATCACCTTATTATATTCATTTTCAGAAATGTCAACATCATATTTGAGATTGAAGTTCTTAAGTGAAAGAATATTTCCATTTTTGTCTAAAATATGTGTCACCGACCAAATTCCTCTGTCCATCCAACTTTTTACAAATATGGTTTTGGTTCTATCCAAAATAGTTCTATTATTCCATATCGGAACATCATGTGGGCTGAAGTTATGTTTGAAAACCATTTTTCCAAAAAAGAGGACTTGTCTGTGGAATTCAGAATGTTTGAGAGGCAACTTTGGGATTTCAAAGTCACATCTTAATAGGAATTCCATTCTTGGTATCTCACGGACAACCCAGTTGGGCAACTAACACTCACAAATCTACCAAGTGGTCCTAATGTCACCAGAGTAGAGTTAACGGTGCAGAAAACAGAAGCATCAATAAATGCAATAAAATTAAACACTAGAATAATTTCAAAAGTGCTGTTATCATGAGTCAGAGGTTTCCTGAAGAATGTGTTAATTAGGCCCACCATTGTGGACCTGGACCAATCACAAAACTTTGCAAAGCAAGAATTTGGTCTATTTCACTAGGCTAGGTCATGTGCCAAAAGCATCCCTGGGCAAGAAGCTGAATCTGGGTGAGTGGGTGGGTGGAGTGGGGGGGATAAAGGAAGGAATGGAAAAGTGGTGTAAAGAGGAAAGAGGGTGACACAGACAAGTTCTTCAGCTACAGTGGAAAGGGGATGAGATAAAAGCTGGGGGAAGTGTTTGTGTTCAACAGGACAAAAGAATGTGAGACAAAGAGGGAAAGAGGATAATGCTTTTGAGGTTTTAAAGCTAACCTTAACCGACCCATATGTAAAAGAGCTCAAACACAAGAAACACCACATGAGTGAGGACAATTTTAAAGAATCTCTTAAAGTTTAGATGTTTTAAACTGTGAGTGCAGCACAAGGTCACAGGTTTGTTTTCTGGAGTGAAATATGTGGTGTTTGGTGAGAGGAGGACTGCTGAGAAGAAAGATCACCACACATTTAAATGACCACAGTGCTGCTGGACAAGTTACAAGATTGAAGGTCAGACATCGACTTTCTGGTGGAGAGCAGACACCATGAGCAGCCCTTCACAAATTGATGATCTAGTTCATAATGTTACTTCTTCTTTACGTGTGGCATTAGATGATGTTGTCCCTTTAAAGAAGAAGGTAGTTAAGCACAGGAAGTTGGCTCCCTGGTTTAATTCTCATTTACGAACTTTAAAACAAAACTCTAGAAAATTGGAGAGAACATGGCGCTCTACTCACCAGGAGGGGTTTGACTTATCCTGGAAAAATAGTCTTGTACTTTATAAAAATAAGTTTCGACAAACTAGAACTGCTTATTTTTCATCCCAAATTGAAGAGAATAAGAATAATCCTAAATTTCTTTTTAGTACAGTTGCCAAACATACACAGAATCATAGCTCTGAACCATCTATTCCTTTAGCTCTCAGCAGCAACGACTTTATGGGATTTTTTACAAGTAAAATTAATTCTATTAGAAACAAAATCTTTAGCATCCTCCCAAATGCGATTTCTTCTTCCTCAGTAAGTGAGGCAGCATCAGAGGTGACTGTAGAACCTCATCTGTGCTTGAACCGTTTTGATCCAGTTGAGTTTTCAGAGTTATCAAAATATTAGCTTCATCTAAACCTTCCACTTGCATTTTAGATCCAATCCCGACCAAATTATTTAAAGATGCATTTCCTTTGGTTACTGCCCCCATTCTAGATACAATCAATCTATCCTTAGTAAATGGATATGTACCACAGGATTTTAAGGTTGCTGTAATCAAACACTTAAGAAGCCTTCTCTGGATCCAGATGACCCAATGAATTATAGACCAATATCTAACCTTCCATTTTTATCCAATGTCCTGGAGAAAATAGTGGCCTTCCAAGTATGTGAGCATTTAAACACTAATGCTCTGTTTGAGGAATTTCAGTCTGGTTTTAGAGAGTATCACAGCACTGAAACTGCACTAGTGAGAGTTACAAATGATATTCTCATGGCCTCAGATAAGAATCTTGTGTCTGTTCTAGTCTTGTTAGATCTCAGTGCTGCCTTTGACACAGTCGATCACAATGTTCTTGTAGAAAGACTTGAACATGTTGTAGGGATCAAAGGAACAGCGCTAGGCTGGTTTAAATCTGTCTGATAGATTTCATTTTGTAAACGTACATGACAAATCTTCTTCATACTCCAGGGTTACTTGTGGAGTACCACAGGGTTCAGTGATTTGACCAATTCTTTTTACTATATATATATATATGTATATATATATATATATATATATAGATATATATATATATATATATATATATATATATATATATATATATATATATATATATATATATATATATGCTTCCAATTGGTAAAATCATTAGACAGCATGGGATAGACTTACACTGCTATGCTGACGATTATATTTAGCCATTAACCCTGATTAAACTAATTGGTTAGTTAGAATACAGGCTTGTCTTGAAGACATAAAAAATTGAATGACTCAAAACTTTCTGCTTTTAAATCAAGACAAGACTGAAGTTCTCATCTTTGGACCAGAAATCCAGATAAGGAAATTGCTTAGTCAATCACCTGACTGGAATGGCATTACATTAATCTCAGAGAACAAAGTAAGGAACCTTGGTGTTATCTTTGACCAGGACATCCATCCATCCATTGTCTGGACCCACTAGTCCATGTAGGGTCGCAGGGGGACTTGCCTATCTCCAGAGGTCGATGGGCAATCAGGCGGGGTACACCCTGGACAGAGTGCCAGTCCATCGCAGGGAAACACAGAGACACACAGGACAAACAATCATGCACACACACTCACACCTAAGAACAATTTAGACAGACCAATTAACCTAACAGCCATGTTTTTGGACTGTGGGAGGAAGCCGGAGTACCCGGAGAGAACCCATGCATGCACAGGGAGAACATGCAAACTCCACGCAGAAAGATTCGAGGCCGAGAAGCGAACCCAGGACCTTCTTGCTGCAAGGCAACAGCTCTAACCACTGCGCCACTGCGCAGCCTTTAACCAGGACATGTCATTCAAACCCCACGTTAAACAGGTTTGTAGGATTTCCTTTTTCCACCTTTGGAATGTTGCTAAGATTAGAAGCATAATTTCCAGGAGTGATGCTGAAAAACTAGTTCATGCATTTTGGATTATGGATTACTGTAATTCATTACTCTCAGGAAGTCCACAGAATGTAGTTAAAAGTCTTCAGCTTTTCCAAAGTGCTGCTGCTAGAGTTCTGATGAGAATTGAAAGGAGAGCTCATATCTCTCCTGTCTTAGCTTCCCTAAATTGGCTACCTGTTAAATTCAGAATCGACTTTAAGATCCTCCTTCTCACATATATAGCTATTAATAATTAAGCTCCATCATACATCGGTGATCTGATTGTTCCATATGTTTCTAACCGAGCACTTCGCTCTCAGACTGCAAATTAACTGGTGGTTCCCAGAATATCCAAAAAAAAGGATGGGAGGCAGATCTTTTAGCTATCAGGCTCCTCTCTTGTGGAACCAGCTCCCAGCTTCAGTCCGTGAGACAGAAACCTTGTCTACTTTTAAGACTAGGCTTAAAACAGTTTTATTTGATAGGGCCTATGGTTAAAATCTGATGTTAGCCTAGATCTGGACAAGTGGGGGAGTAGAGGGAAGTGGAGTGTACAGTCGGTAAAGACGGCTCTCCCTTGCCCTGCCTCCAGCATGTCTCCATCTAAAAGGCTAGGTTATCCAAAGTTATCTCTGTAGTTATGCTGCTTTAGGCTTAGACTGCTGGAGGATACACTGACCACTTTCCACACTCGACTACTTTCTTCTACAATTTACTCTTTAACTGTATTATTTCCTGCTATTTCAGCTGTTAACTTCATTTTTTCTCTAAGTGTTTTTCTCCCCAGAAGAAGCTACAGTGATGTTCTGCTGAGCTGTGGTGTCCTCATGGTGGGGGCCATTGGCTTGAACACTGTTGATAACCATAAACATTCTCCCTCTCCTGATAATAATACTTTACTTTCATTGACCTTGAATGTGCTACTACTAGTTTACCTGTTTAATTATAGATTCACTAGGATAAATACAATAAATTTATCTCTCACCAAATAGCATATTTACTAAGAAATCACAATGTAACCATGGAAACACTACTTGATATATATGTTGTGTGTGTGTGTGTGTGTGTGTGTGTGTGTGTTTGTGTGTGTGTGTGTGTGTGTGTGTGTGTGTGTGTGTGTGTGTGTGTGTGTGTGTGTGTGTGTGTGTGTGTGTGTGTGTGTGTGCTCTGTCTTCTCCATCCCCAGTGAGTCGTGGAGGATGGCTGCTTATACTGAGCCAGGATCCTCTGGAGGTTTCTTCCTGTTAAAAGAGAGTTTTCCTCTCCACTGTCGCTAAATGCTTGCTTAGTATGAGGATTGCTGTAAAGACTCTGACACTAGTCAGTGACTTGATGCAATTTGCTGGGTTCCTTACATAGGAAACGTTTTTCTGATTGGCTTAATGAACTGACCTGTATTGGAATGTTAACTATGTGAAGTGCCTTGAGACGACTCTTGTCGTGATTTGGCGCTTTAAAATTAAACTTGAATTGAACTGACAATAAAGTTTATCTCTCGCCAAATAGAATATTTACTAAGAAATCACAATGTAACCATAGAAACATTACTTGGTATATATGTTGTGTGTGTGGATGTGTTTGTGAGTGGGTGGGCTGGTGTTGGTGTAATGTAAATAAACTTGAATTGAATTGAACTTGCATTTGGTAGTTTAACCCCCAATCCAACCCCTTTAAAGCTGAGTGCCAAGCAGGGAGGCACTGGGTCCCATTTTTAAAGTATTTGGGAGGAACCCCAATCTCCCAGTCCCAGGGCAGACACTCTACCACTCTAATGGGAGACATACTAATGCACACTTAGCAAACCAAACTAGCCTGCATGCAAACTTCATCTAAATTGAGTTGATGTCAGTTTAGAAACTTCAAACTAACTGTGGAAGAGGAGGATCGGGATGAAAAGGGATTTATCTTTCGTTTATTGGAGCTAAGTGATTAGAGTAGTGTTCAGCTCAACGCTATATTGGACAATTTAGCCAGTTGTAGCATTAGCAGGGGTATGCTACCATCGCAACAGCTGGATTCCTGCCACTTTTCAGGTGCTTCCCTACTTGAAAATTGCAGATTTTATTATGCCCAATTAATGGCTGAGGGGACAATTCAGCAATGTATCAGGTGTATTTAAGAAACATTTTGAAAACACGTGACCATAGCAAACCTTTGTTAGTGCAACTGCGCTGTTTGTGGGTGTGTGCACAATATGAGACATGAATTTCAGCTCCTTCCAGAAGAGGACAGAGAGCCATTGCCCTTCAAATTTCAAAATCTTTTCCTTTACTCCTTGGTGATGTAACCCACTTTTATGGGACTTTTAATTTGAAGGTGTTGCTGACAGGATGTGATGTTTAAGAGAGAAAAACAACAGAAGTTGGAGCGGAGTTGTTAATGGTGTTGTTTAAATAAAGCGACCCTGAGAGTTCACGGTTATCAACCATTTCTTGAGCAACCACAATCCCATATCTTCTCCCGTCTCTTTCTGGAAGGCTCGGTTACATTGGTGGCAGCGGTGGGATTGTTTCAGTGCCGAAGTCCAGCTATTTTCCAGTGACGGTAACTGAGTCCGTTAGCTTGTTGAAGTTAGCCTCTGCTAACTCACGGTGAGCTTAGCTGTACCAGTATAGATAGGACGTACAACAATACGTTTACTGGTAGAAAGTGGTTGAATCTCCAGGAATTATGTGGGGATGTGATGAAGACCCACTGGAGTACAGGCTCTCCCACCCGGACAAACCACGCACTAGCAGCGTGAACACTGAGCTTCCGCCAGTGTTCTCCGGAGAGGATGGGGAGAGTTTCTCTTGCTGGCCTCGTCAATATGAAGTGGCGGTGAGAGCACTAGTAGCGGGTGCCGAGAGTGCATATGACTATGAACTGGCTCGAATACTGCCCACCAGACTGTCCAAAGCCGCGTTCCTGCTGTGGGACAGTTTACCTGCGGCAGTGCAAGCAGACTACAACGCGGTGAAGGAACGGCTGCAGGAAGCCTTCAGACAACAACATTTTCTGGACAATTTCAGAGCTAACTTGGCTGCTCGTCGTCGCGCCGCTGATGAAAGTCTAGATGTCTATGCGGCTGATGTAGGGAAGCTGGTGGATGAAGCTTTCCCTAATTATGGACAAGCTGCTCAGAGGGAAGAAAAGTTTCGCCGATTCCTGGCAGGACGAGATCCCGACCTCCGAGCTAAGTGTCAGGAACAGGGAGCGACTGATTTGGAGGAAGCCTTAATCGTTGCAGGCCGCTGTGATATAACACGTGAAACTTTAAAGAGTGAATACCCCCATCCTGTTGGGGGGGCTCCTCCCAGTAAGAGTGCAACCGCCTTAGTGCATTCTGTTTCGGAGGAACCTCGCTGGCAGCGAGTAGTGGAAGACAGGGGCGGATTAAGGACTGAAGAAGATCCGGGGCTTAACACACACACGCACGCACGCGCACACACACGTGACACGCACTAGTCGACATATATATTTGTCTTGTACCACATAATTTTTAATCTGAAGCTACATATTAAGCATATTCAGGGCAGAATATTGTTCCTGTTAGTGTTTAGTGTGAGATGATAGTAAATATTCCCTTTATTTCTCCATCAACTTTACCTGATAGTAAGCTAACTTTAGGCAAACCAGCAGCACAACAAATATTTTCAAATAAGACTCACAAACCTGAGTCAACACCAGTATCATCAAAGCTGGGGTTATGTCGCGGTAGTTTTGGTCTAAAAAACGTCCTTATGTTCATCTTCACTCATGCGTTTCAGGCAGAGACTGTAGAAGAAGCCGGCTGCTGAAGGGCTTCTTCTTCAGTGGTGGAGGCTCAGGCAGGCTGTATACAAACTACTGCTAGCTGCTCCCTCTCTGTTGGACTTTGCTACTGCATGTTACTTCCACGTTTGAGATCCGGGGCTTTTGATTAAAGATCCGGGTCTTCAGCCCAAGTAGCTGGGCCTAACGCCGCCCCTGGTGGAAGAGCTGACAGAGGAGATGAAGGAAATGAGAAAAGACCTTCGAAGGCTGTCATATGAGAACGAGAGACTGAAGGGTCGAGAGAGTAGCAACGACTATTCCTCCCCCCGGTTGGAGTCATGTCGGTGCCACTGTGGGGGTCCTGGCTGCCAATCTCTGCGTCCCAAGTATAACCCACATCATCAGCCAAATACTCCAAATTGGTGAGAGCGCCGCACCGACCAGGACGCTGGATCAAGAAGACGCTCTCCATCTCCTTACGCTGATCGTTCTAGTTCGCCGAGGGGCCAGAGCCAGGAATGGCGGAAGGACACCCAACATGGTGGTTCAACAAGACAACGAAGGCTGTGTCTCAATTCAGGATCTGCATCCTTCGAAGGACCCAGCCTACTCGGCCGACGTGGGCTGGGTCCTCCGTCGGCCGGGTAGACCGGATGTTAACGGCTGTGAATTTGGACAGGCCTAGCCTTCATGAATTCCCCGCCTCTCCCTCGGCGAACGTTCCGTCGCCTAGCAACCGTGGAACCGCTGAGCAGAAGGGAGAAGGAACTTTAAACGATGGAGCTCGAAGTTTTATTTAGCTTTTTAATCATTTCCTTGACTGTTGGAGAGCTAATTCAGAGAAAATACTTTCGACTAGCTGAGCCTGAGCAAAGATGTGATAATAGTTTTTAATACTTTCTAAGGGTCTTAATTTGACCAAAACCCATTTATCACCTAGACTTTAAGACCCAGCGGGATACCCTCTAGTAAACAATTCTCATTTGTAAACCAAAATAAAATTCAAGAGTTTAATGCAGAACTGATTTTATTTAGATATTTCTTTTATATGTACATGTTTAATCTTTATTAACCATTTTTTTTCTAGCAAAGTAAAAAGCCTGTCAAAGTTCTCCCTTCTCTCCTGTGCCCTCTGCCTCCCTCTGCAGCCTCATGTCCTCCCAGATCAGCAGCTCCAGAAGCTGGTCATCGCTGTCACCTTCTCCTGGATGCCCATTTTCTCCAGAATAGTCTTAACAAACATGTAAGAAAAGAAACAGGAAGAGAAAAGAGGAAAACGGGTTATTCCTTTCATGTTTTCGCAGAAAAAAATAAACTCAAACGAGTTTTTAAAATATGAGATGTTATTGTACCTCCATGCCACAGCCACCGAATACTTCGCTCCGGTGATCATGTGGTCCATCTCCGCCCTAAGCTTAATAAATTCCCTGGTTTTCTCTTTTGTTCCTAAAATACTTCTATTAAAATCAGGGGGGAAACGTAGCGGGAGAAGTACAACACCGAGCGGCCAAACATACGAGCCGAGACTGCAATACAAGCACTTTTACTGTAACATTTCTAACTAACATAACGTTCATGTATCACAAAAAGTCATTAACCTAACAGTTTTCAAGTTTATACTTACATTTATATGCGCAATCCTCTCCGACAGCTCCCGCTTCACTGTCCGCCATTGTTTTTAAGTTTTTCTGCCGGCCGGCCCGCAAGGCATCTTGGGAAATGCTACCTGTTGAAGGATACACCGGACCCATCCTTCATTCAGGCGAAAAGAAGGCCGCATTCGTCGACCACATTTGAAGGAGTCTTCGAATTGCGACAGGCCTAGTCGCGGCGCTGTGACGTAACCGGCCGACAAATATGGCCCACGTAGGATGCAGACCCTGAATTGAGACACAGCCAAGGAGTGAGATGCCTCTGTCCAGGGCGAGAGGAGCCTGTGCAGCAGTGGGGAAACGGGATGTAGCTGTTGTCATGGCCCAGACACCAGCTACGACACCTACAGGGTCTTGGGAAGAAGATGTTGATCTACCACACCGGGAGCACACGGTGAATTGTTCCCCGACGGGGGAACCATGTTCATCCTACATGCGAGGGAGCATTGCAGGTACTGAACTGAACATTCTGATTGACTCAGGTTCCACGGAATCATTCATCAGTGCAGATTTTCGCCAGTCTATTCCAGCTCTCCGCCAACGACCGCTCAGAATGAATATTATTGTGGCCAAGGCAGTAAATGGGGAGTTACTGGATACATTAGGGATGGTTACTGCTACCTCACGGTTGGGCTCTCAGTCGTGGCAATACGTTTTTCATGTGCTCCGTAAGTCCACCCAGACAGCTCTGCTGGGTCTAGATTTTCTGACATCACATCACGCACTGGTGGATTTTGGCCGCGGTAGATTGCAGTTGTGGGGTATGGATGTGAAGTTGCTGAAACAGGAGGATTTGATTCCAACCTGCTGCAATGTGTCTCTTACGTCCCCCCTAACATTACCGCCATTTAGTGAGATGCTGGTCCCAGTACACATCTCTCCTGCGCGGCCGGTTGGACAACTCCCCACATTTGTCGGGTACTTAGAACCCAATCCTCAAAGTAAGAGTGAGTGTGTGGTGGCTCATACTCTCGCTTCGGTAGACAAAGGCGTTACTACGGCTCGACTGCTTAATCCTACCAGCCAAGACATGATGCTACGAGAAGGTACACATCTTGGCAAGTTATTTTCTGTAGAGGAGTGGGATGTAGTGACCCCCCTTAGAGAAACGGTGCCTTCCGCGGTACTGACAGACCCCCCCCCCCCCCCACATGTCGCTGATGGATTCTGCTGCCAGCCCATTACAAATGGGACAGCTGGAAGCACTGCTAACTGAATATGGAGATATTTTTAGCCAATCTAGAGCAGTGACAGGGAAGTGCACCCTTATTAAACACAGCATTTACACCGGTGACCATACCCCCTGAAACAGCGGGCTTACCGGACCTCGCCTGACAAGAGGGAGGAAATAGACAGACAGTTAACGACCCTGCTGGCGGATGGGGTGATTGAAGAGAGTTGTAGCCCCTGGGCCTCTCCGGTTGTTTTGATGAAAAAGAAAAACGGTGACTGGAGATCCTGTGTCGACTATCGACGGTTGAACAGTGTCACTGTAAAAGATTGCCATCCGTTGCCTCGGGTGGATGATACGCTAGATGCTTTGACTGGGTCCCGTTAGTTTAGTACTTTGGACTTTTCCAATGGTTACTGGCAGATTGATGTGGCCGAGGAGGACCGCCCAAAAACTGCTTTCACTACTGGGCGGGGCCTGTACCAGTGGAAGTCTATGCCTATGGGTCTCACTAACGCACCTGCCACCTTCCAGTGCATGATGGAGCTGGTTCTGCGGGGGCTCCTGTGGCACGTGTGTATGGTGTATTCAGATGATGTGTTGATATTTAGCCCTATGTTCGAACAGCATGTAGCCAGGTTGCGAGAGGTGTTCTCTCGAATCCGAGCGGCAGGTCTGAGGCTTAACCCTCCTAAATGCCACTTGGCCAGAGATCATGTGGTATTCTTGGGCCATTTAGTCTCCTGTCACAGTCTACAGCCAGACCCCAGAAACACGGACAAGGTGAAAACCTGGCCCACGCCACAGTCGCCCATGGTGAGGGCTTTTCTCGGTTTATGCTCTTACTATCGGCGATTTGTCAAAGACTTTGCTCATCGTGCTGCTCCACTGTATCATTTAACATGTAAAGGTGTTTCATTTGAATGGAACGAGGACTCTGATGTAGCCTTTGAGTATTTAAAGACAGTGCTCTCGTCAGCCCCAGTGGTGGCCATGCCGGACTTTACTGTTCCTTTTAAAGTGTACACGGACGCCTCTATGGAAGCTGTAGGAGCGGTGTTGGCTCAGGATCACGGTGGGCTTGAAAGAGTAGTGGTGTATGCTAGCCAGTCGTTGACTAGCACCCAGAAACGCTGGTCCACGTTTGACAAAGAGCTGTGGGTGGCGGTATGGGCCATTCGACAGTTCAGACACTACCTCGGGTCCGCCACCTTCACCATAATAACGGACCACAAACCGCTATTGGGGCTTTGAGGTTTGGCCATTGATAAAATCCGTCGGGGAAGAGAGCTCGATGGATCCTGGAGTTGGATCCTTACAACTGGGTGTTGCAGCACAAACAGGGCCAACAACACAGAAATGCGGATGCGCTCTCAAGGCGCCCCAATCGGGATGTGGACAGTGCTACTGCAGTGGTGAATGTGGTGGACACACCTTTCCAGTCCCATGTCTCGGGTCCACCAGGCTCGGTCCCCGGACACCCTGAGTCTAAGGATGAAGGCCTGCAACTGACAGGGTTATTGAGTGACACGGGGGCCTTAACAGTGCAACAGCAGAATGACCCCGATATCAGGGTGGTGCTAAACTGGTTGGAACAGGGAGGCTCTCGTCCAGCCCGGGGACAAGTGAGGGGTGGCTTCCAGTGGCTCCGAAAGCTGTGGACTGAGTTCCTGAGGTTGTCATTGGTGAATGGATTGTTGTGCCGAACTGTGAACTCTTCTCCGGTAGGGAAAGCACTGTATCAGGTGGTCGTACCTGCATTCCTGGTCCCTGACATTTTATATCAGTTGCACGGCGGTCCAGTAGCGGCACATTTTTCTGCTGAAAAAGTGTGGGAGCGGGCTAGAGGCCTCTGTTACCGGCCATCTATGCTCAAGAACATTCACCAGTGGTGTGAGCAGTGTGTTCCGTGTCAGACTCGCAGGAGTCCTGTGCCGAAACATCATACCCCGATGGGAGGTGTGGAGTCTGTTCGCCCTTTTCAGAGGGTTGCTATGGACATTCTGGAACTCCCAGTGACATCAAAGGGGAGCAGATACGTGCTGGTGATAGAAGATTATTTCTCTAAATTTGTCAACCTGTATGCTCGGTTGGACCAAACTGCTCACTCCGTGGCTCAGTGTTTGTTTGAAGACTATATACTGTTGCATGGCATCCCTGAAACTGTTCACAGTGACCAGGGTCGACAGTTTGAAGCGGAGATTATACAACGACTGTGTATACTATTGGACATTGATAAAATGCGTACTGCACCATACAATCCCAAGTCAGATGGTATGGTAGAACGGTTTAACCGTACGCTCATTGATCAGCTGGCTAAGTCATTGTTGTCCTGTGGGGGTGAGTGGGACGATTATTTGAAGCAAGTAGCTTTTGCATACAACCCGACCGTGCATGCAAGCACAGAGTACACTCCTTACTATCTGATCCACAGCAGGGAGGCTCGTGTTCCAGTGGATGTGCTGGTTCCAAAGCAGGCAGTGCCCTCTGATCTTCCCCTGTCACATGCGGACTTTGTGTCGGCTATGAGGGATCGGTTGGAGGTGGCCTTTGCCAACACGAGGCAAAATGCAGCAGTGGCTCATGAGAAACAAGAACTTTATCACGGCACCAGTACCCGCCATCAGCCATACTCGACGGGGGATCTCGTGTGGCTTCATAACCCTCGGGAGGATAGGAAGAAACTGGTTCCCCATTGGAGGGGTCCCTTCAAGGTCCTTAGCTGTGTTGGACTCAGAAGGGGTAACGGGTCATGTGTATCGCACTGGTGACCTCCTCAGTGACGGAGCACCCCCCCCCCCCCCCCCCCCAAGTGGTTCATTACGATCGGTTGAAACCATACACCTTGGGTTTGATTCCTGTCCCACCCTCAGGGGTCCGTCGGTGTCCCACGTTGGACGCATCCTCGCAGCTCGGGGACGAGGTGACCGAGGTGATGGAGGCTAGGTCATCTCGGACTGTTTCACGTGCGGGAAGGGCTGTTCGACCACCGGGTTGGTTTAAGAACTTTGTCTCTTATTATTGACTGTTGTGGGGAAAAAAATGAAAGAAACTTTGGGTTTTGAGGTTTTTTTTTCTGGTGATGGGCCCTTGTTGGGGGATCTGTGTATGATGTTTTGTTGTGAGTTGTTATGCTTTATTGCAGTTGATGGGGGTCGTTGTTTATGATGTGGTTTTGACTTGTTGTTATTATTATTGTTAATATTTTTTTTGTTCTCTCCTCTCTCTTTTCATGTTTTTTTTTGTTTGAAAACGTGGACGTTTTTTTGTGTGGGGGGAGACATGTATATGTTTATGGGACTTTTATTTTGAAGGTGCTGCTGACAGGATGTGATGTTTAAAAAAAGAGAGAAAAACAACAGAAGCTGGAGCGGAGTTGTTAATGGTGTTGTTTAAATAAAGCGACCCTGAGAGTTCACGGTGATCAACCTTTTCTTGAGCAACCACAATCCTATATCTTCTCCTGTCTCTTTCTGGAGGGCTCGGTTACAGTGACATCATGCCACGGACCACAGCTTTAATTCTACAGGTCTGGTAGTATGAACATGCACATAGCATTGGATGTCCTGTGGAAATTTCCCAGCAACTGAAATTTCTAAATGATCAAAGGGGCGGACAAAGTTTATATATAGTGGAGAATCCGCTTTGGGAAAATTGCAACGTGTGTGATTTTAAATTAACTAATTCACTGCCAGTGACGACTAAAGTCGTCATTTTAAATCCAGCCGTTCACTGCCAAAGTCATCATTTGCATTTTTTTTACTGTGTAGGCGTCGGAACAAGCCCCCGCACCATGAGAACAAACATCTCAGCTCTAAAGCCGTACTTCATCCGCATACGTCACACATCACGTGATCAGGAAGCAAAAAACCCATGTGTTAGGAGATTGCTTTGGCCCGCTGCTGTAAAAAAAGTGAGGCGCGAACCGGAAAAGCTTCTGCTGATCACAGTTCAACAACGGATTATGAAAGAATGGATAAAGCTCGAAACACGTGGATACTTCCTGATGTAAGAGGTGAGTCTCCGCTTTGTTTTGGTTGTTTTGGCGTTGACATCATCCTAGCGCGCAACGTTCTGTGACTCTTAAAAAAACAGTAAAAACAGTGAGAAACGCAGGCAGCTAAGGGCTTTAATGTTCAGGAAACGGCTGGCAGTGAATGAGTTAAGGCCATCATGAATTAAATGTAGTTACTTGCAATCTGCAACTTCACCACTAGATGTCACTACAACCTGGAGAAAGTGCTTTTTAAAAACATTTTTCTCTAATTAAGCAGTTCTGAGCAGTCAGTGTTAACTGCTGTAGACGTCTGTCAGAATGATCTCTAAAGAGCCGGCGAAACATTCAAATGACGTAGTTAACAGTTAGCTAAACTGGATTCAAGTCCAGAACCAATCTCAACCATCTAAACATACTCAAACATTAGAATTCTCCAAACTCTTCGAATAAAAACTATTTAAAGAATGATTTTACTTTAGAACTTTTCAACAAAACAGCTGCTTAACTTCAAAATCTTCTCCGCAAAATTGGCAAACTGCATGCTCTGCAGCTGCAGGAACCCACTGACCAGCTGAGTCTACCAGGAGTTGTTTCAGTTTTATTCCTCCGAGTAATCTGACTCATGCAATAATTATTTTGTTTCTGAGCAAAAAGGCATGCTGCCTTAGCTTTCGTAATTACTCGGTTTCACTGTTTTTAGATGCTACTTTTTGGAATCATAATGGCAGGATTGCGTGTCACAGAATACTTTTAGCAGCTTCACACTAAAGATGCTCTACACCGCCTTTAAAAAACAACGAACCACCCCTTCAAGGCTGCGTTTGAAACCAAAAAATAAGTCTTCTTGCTCAAGTTCAGAAACAACCTTTTGGATGACTTATTTGTGCACATGGAGGCTTGAATCCCTGACCCCCATTTAGATATTAGAAAAGAATAAATTTAACTAATCAAAAACATTTTTTGGCTAAATTTATTTAAAATATTTATAGGAGCCAATTAAAGATTAATTTAACTTTAATACATTTAGATACAACATCATTTCATTTGTAAAAGGGCCATCACGGAAAATCCACTTTTTAGTGTTTTGTAACGTTGTTGTTCCTCATGAAAAATACCCCCAAGCCCGTTTTTCGCTGCAATTTAAAATTTTAATGATCAAAACTTTATTAATTTTATTTTGAAATTCCTGAAACAGCCTAATGAATAAGTTGTATGTCACTCCATCTTCCTGCTCCCAACATCAGACTCTCCATCCCCGGAAACTAGTCTCTGGTCTGAAAACTGTCTGAGATAAATGGCATCTCAATAGTGCCAAAGGTAATGTTGCTTTCATCATACACGGTGTCTACCTTTGTTCTCAAAGCTTTAAGGTAGCATGATATGGAAGACATTGGGAAGTGTCCAAAACACCTTCCACTGTAGGCTGAAACGCCAAATTCACCCAAGCCACCTCTGCTGGCTCAACTCGATATGAAGGAATGGTGGTCCTACCCACCCTGATCCTGATTTTGGGAACCGCTGGTCTAAAGCCAGGTACAGGTATCAATGATAGTGAGAGACCATCTGACTGGCAACCTAAAAGTCAACAATTTACCTCGACTCAAGCAGCACTTTGTGACACTGTGACAATAAAAAAAACTTGCTTCTTTCAAGCAAAAACAAATAGATCAAGAAACGCTTAGAAAAGCAAAGGGAAATGTTTCTTCTTGCACAGAAAATCTTATTTAACTTCAGTAGACCAACTGGCAACCATTTGTTTTGTTGTTGTCTGGAATGTCATTGCTTTCTCCTTCATGTCCTGCTATACAGAAAATGGCAGACAGAAGCAAAAGATCTGCAGAGAGAGAGAGAGCGAGAGACAGGACAGAGTGAGACAGACGGAGACAAAGAAAGAACGTCTGTGTTGGTGCCAGACTGAAGTATAGGGTTTCCTGAGACTTGTTTTCCTGACTTAGGCATTCTGTTAGCCCCCCTCATCCATTTCTACAGTTACACACACACACACACACACACACACACACACACACACACACACACACACACACTTCTTGACTCTTATCAAATCTCGCTACACATCTCTAGAGATAGAAGGCTTTTGGAAAACTGAGCCCAGTTCCCTTGGGCTATCCCCAAGCTTGCACTCCGGTTACACCACCACGTTCCAGAGTGCAGCTCCACAGTGCTGGGCTGAGTTTACTTAGGCAGACACCTCTCTGCTGAAAAATGCCCCCCCCCCCCCCCCCGAGAACCTAATCTGTATAACTGGAACCCCGCTCCTATCAAATTCTTCAGTTTAAATATTATTAGAGGCAGGTTCAGTAATGAGTTGCAAGAAATGTGTGAAATAACACTGGGAAAGCATCTGAAATCTGTAATGTGACACGTGTGGCTCGGAGATGTATGAACTTCTGCGTTAGAAAATTTGGTGCAGGTTCTGCTTTGATATGACTGACAAGTGAATGTGAGGATGCTTGTAAATCAGAGTCAGAGTATGTTTTAACGTTGGGTCTTTAAAAGATCCTCTTTGCTTGCCATAAGTTAATTATTGTTGCCCCCTTTTAGAGGGAATCGGAGTTTATGGTCCTAATGCTGGAAGGACGCCAGGAAAGTCAAACTTTCTCTCGGGGTTTATCATCATGTTCTGTGTGCTGATGAGAAGGAAAACTCTGGGTATTATCCTAAAATATTGATTCATTTCAGTATTAATGATTACTGTGAAATGAAATCCTCCTTAAAGTGATACCTCTTCATTTTTTGTCAATAAATCTTACATTTTGTCAGCTGACTTATTTAAAATTCATATCAAAGTGTAAAGAATGAGTCGTTTCCATCTTATTTATGAACCATAGAATGTGAGATTCCATAGAAATATGAAATATCAATGTGATGGATCTTTGAATATTTAACCAGAAGACCAGAACTTTTAATTGCAGGGATTAAGCGACACTTCGTATTAATTCAGAGGAAAGAGAGAGAGTCAGGTTTATAATAGTTAAGAAATTTTTTTCTACACAATTTAAACAAGACTAACTTTAAACACTCTGTGTACTGATGGAACTAAGGTGGAGTAAGACATGATGAATGATGGTGTGTGTGTGTGTGGAATGTTGTTATCAGAACCTCGTATCCGGAGAAGCAGTTAGTTCAGCTTTTATTCTGAAGGAACCGTTGTGGTCAGGTGTAACTTGCAACAGATTTTATCCAGCTTGTCGAGGTTCTTTTGGCTGAAGAGGAAGTCCGGATGGCCTGTCCGAGACTTCTCTAGAACACTTCAACTAAAGAAAAGGTGGCGTGGGATAGTTTTTATAATTGTCTTATTTTGGTTTACTGGCGAATCAGAATTTGACATGCAAAAGAGGGTTTATACAAACCACGCCTAGCCAGAAACGAAGGTTCTGATTGGATCAAACAAAAGGAAATGTGTCGTGTGACTTTAGCATTACGTGTCATCAGTGTCTAGTGCAAAATTATAATTACTTGTAAAATATTACTGATCACAGGATTATAATATCAAGTAATAACATTGTCATTTCACAGATTGATTGAACATTGGGCTCACATTATTATTGGTAATAACAAAGTTGTTGATTATGTATTTATCAAAATAGTTCTTCGTCTTCGCTTGGTAACAAAGGTGAAGCAGCTCAGATGAGCAGAGTGCATGAAAGACCTTGGCCACTATCTCATGTAGATTAGGCTGTCAGAGACTTTGTCTCCACTCGAGCAGATGCAGCAGATTGTGACCTTTAGGTCATAAACAGGACATTCATGATGCTACAAAAGATTAGGACTTGGGATTTGACTTAAGCGGAGAGACGTGACACCTGCAAAGCAATGACTTGGTCCAAACTCCCTATTTTATTGCTGAAGAATCTATCATGTGCTGCTAGAACCCAGACATTAGTCTTTACCATCATCAGGACCATAATAAAAATTCAACAATGTGACAAAGACCTTGTTTGTTTTTCAGATTTTCCATCTTGAATTCTGAATCAATCAAAAAAGTCTCCTTTATAAGCCAGGATGAAATTCCCGGTATTCCATTAAACTTTGCTGATCAGCCAGGTTTTTGTCAATTTCCCAAGCACCCAAATATGGTTGGGTGTTTAGCTGCAATGCAGGTGCTCTTTGCTGAAGGCCCCTTAAAAAAGTGATACGAGTCTGTCGGAAAATTTACAGTTTAATGAGAGTTGGTTGGTGGAAATGTGTAAAATAATTGTATGTAGGCACACACAACAAAGTAAAACTGACACATTAATAATATATTTAAATAATATATGAATAATATAATTTATAAACATAAAAATAGATAGCAGCAAAACAACCCCAGACCATTACACTACCACCACCATATTTTACTGTTGGCATGATGTTCTTTGTCTGAAATTCTGTGTTACTTCTACGCCAGATGTAACGGGACATTTGCCTTCCAAAAAGTTCAACTTTTGTCTCATCAGTCCACAAAGCCTTGGCAATCGTTGAGATGTTTCTTAGCAAAATCGAGACGAGCCCTAATGTTCTTTTTTCTTAACAGCGGTTTGCGTCTTGGAAATCTGCCATGCAGGCCATTTTTGCCCAGCCTCTTTCTTATGGTGGAGTCGTGAACACTGACCTTAATTGAGGCAAGTGAGGCCTGCAGTTCTTTAGAAGTTGTCCTGGGGTCTTCTGTGACCTCTCGGATGAGTTGTCTCTGCGCTCTTGGGATAATTTTGGTCGGCCGCCCACTCCTGGGAAGGTTCACCACTGTTCCATGTTGTTGCCATTTGTGGATGATGGCTCTCACTGTGGTTCGCTGGAGTCCCAAAGCTTTAGAAATGGCTTTATAACCTTTACCAGACTGATAGATCTCAATTACTTTTGTTCTCGTTTGTTCTTGAATTTCTTTGGATCCTGGCATGATGTCTAACTTTTGAGGTGCTTCTGGTCTACTTCTTCGTGTCAGGCAGCTCATATTTAAGGGATTTCTTGATTGAAACAGGTGTGGCAGTAATCAGGCTTGGGGGTGGCTACAGAAATTGAAATCAGGTGTGAAACACCACAGTTGGGTTATTTTTTAACAAGGGGGGTAATTACTTTTTCACACAGGGCAATGTTGGTTTGGATTGTGTTCTCTCCCTAAATAATAAAAACCATCATTTCAAAACCGCATTTTGTGTTTACTTGTGTTATCTTTGACTAATGGTTAAATGCGTTTGATGATCAGAAACATTTTGTGTGACAAACGTGCAAAAGGGGGCAAAGAGTTTTTCACACCACTGTATATTACGAGTTGCACTTTGCACAAGGTTTCTACCGTTTGTTCCAAACACATAAGGAATTTTCCTTTCAAACCAGTGGTAAATCTGTAGATAAGATGCCTAAAAGACAAAAAACAATAGTTTGTGCATAAGCTAAGCAGTTGCACAGAAAAGCTTGCATGATGGAGTTCAAGTTTATGCATCTGACACTGAAGGAGGCCTACATCGCTGTGCAGTAGTGCACGTCGGGAATCCAGAAGCCACAAGTACAAGTTGGTTTTCCTTCTCCCCTCGTCTGCCCCTGCTCCCCCCAAAGCCAAACCACCCTTTCTGATACTTCGGCCCCTTTCCAAATGATTCATTCAACCATCCACTCGCTAAAAAAACCCTACTGAAACAAAAAGCGAATGCAGCGTTTTCAGTCTATACTTTTCCAACCACATGCCTTTACACACACACACACACACACACACACACACACGCACACACGCACACACGCACGCACGCACGCACACACACACACACACACACACACACACACACACACACACACACACACACACACACACACACACACACACACACACACACACACACACACACACACACACACACACACAGTCCAAATTCTGTGTGTCAACTTGCACACTAAACAAAACACTGTATTTACTCATCTGGATAATACACTCATACCAAACTGCTCACAGCCTGATTTTATCACCAGCCACACACACACACACACACACACACACACACACACACACACACACACACACACACACACACACACAGACACACACACACACACACACACACACACACACACACACACACACACACACACACACACACACACACACACACACACACACACACACACACACACACACACAAACTGTCTTTTCCAACAACAGAGCCCAAATGCAACACTGATCCTCAACACCACAGGTCTCGATTCCCTTCAAGTCCCGACCTGAGATGATGTCATTTGTACTGCTTCTGCCCCCTCTCTCCTCCTCAGCCATCCTGGTCTAATAAAGGGCTGTGTTCCAACACAAATCGCCCATCCTTTTAATGACAGGGTAGAGCAAAGTGATGCCAGGGGGCAGAAGAGCTGGGGGTGCTCTGGTCTGGGATGGTGCCCATGAAGGATTCCTCCCAGAAACATGTGGTTTGTTTCTCCATCTGAACGGAGCTCAAACAGAAGGATGGTGGGACGAGGAGACCGTGGAGCAGGGAAAGAGGGAGACCACAAAGAAAGCTCATAACCCAGAGGAAGAGATCATTTGTAGCTCAGGTGGGATATGAATCTGCTTTCATCTCAGAGTGGCTTTCCTTTGCGGAAGGCATTATAGAGCTGAAATATACCCTTTGGATAAAATATGAGGACAAGGTTTAAGCATGCACCTCAATCGTTCTTGCAATTTTCCTACTGACATCAGGGCATATGGGTGCTATTTAATCCTGTGGTTGGGTTTAGGGTTATGCACATGACATGACCGAAGTTTATTTTTGACCGTCTATTGCACGTAGAGGCAATAAATGAGGGAAATAATGAATTTTTTCAGCAGTTGGGGAAAGTGAGTCGTTTCCAAGGCTTTAAAGTAACTCAGACGGACACAATAATAGGATTTCCACAATCTTCAACTGATTTATGAAGCTGTCCTAAGCAGCTCTTTTTAGGCTGAATCCTTCTAAAAATCACATCTTTAAAATGATCTCTTACAGGTCTGTTTTGAAATTAAATAAATGGCAACAATCATTAGGTCTATATTATGAAGCTCAAGTCGAGTCTCAAATAATCTGAGAGGAAGTCTCAAGTGTTTTTAAAGACAATCTAGTTACATTGAGACATACTCAGAGTAAAGAGTAATCCACGACGACTTGAGCGTCCAGACAACAACTCAAACAGGTTACCAACTGAATTTCAAGTTCTTAAGACAAGTGGGAGTCATCAGTGATTATGGTTAAGTTTCGTAATACACTGAAAAAAGAGAATGATTAATCAACCTAACTGAATTGCTTCAATTGGTAACAAGCAATTTAATTAAGTTTATCCAACCTGAATTATTAAAATTGTACTAATAATTTAAGATGGATAAACTTAAAGTGCTTGTTACCAATTGAAGCAATTTTTTAAGTTGGATCAACTTTTTCTTTTTACAGTGTACAAACCTGAAACTGGCTCAAGTCCAAATAGAGCCAAAAGAAAAACAGAAACTACTTTCTACTGTTTTATTACTTTGACAGCAAACACAGTGAGGTCAATGAAAGTATGGGAAATTTTTGAGGATTTCAGAAGAAAAAACTTGTTTCCAAGAGAATCTGACCAAAACAAGTCTGAGCCATATCCCTAAACGCTCATTCCAAGACTTAGTGTGACCCAGTTATTTTGTAATGGAGCCAGATGGTGAAGTTGAAGTTATCTTTTTGTACCAAGTTAGATGTTTCAGGGACACACTTAAAAATGTTTATTTTGGCTATGGGAGGGAGACATTTTGTACACGAGAGTCATTATACTTAATTGGACAAATCAAAGGAACACATGTTGTCGTTGAAGAGCGTGCCACTTTGTTGAAACCATAGTAAGTTTCACAAAGACACAGTCAGAGCTTTGTTTAGCTTGTATGACAACATGAAACAGACCTTTGTTGGTAATCGTCGAATAGTTGAAGGCTTGTAACAAAAATACTGGGAAAAACCTTCAGGATTCATTAAAAAATGTTTTCAGTGACAGATTTTGTACCAAGTTGGGCGTACTTGAGATTTTTGGGCCATTTTGAGCTAATTTTCCACTAGAGCAACAAATGCTGTGATTGGGCCGAGTTTCGATTCAATCGCGGGTCATGGATCATGTAATGTACAAGTTTCCGATACACTCTTATGAAAACTTTTAAACTCTGATCGCCCCTCGTGAGGGTATCCCATTGTGGAAGCAGACCAAGCTAAACTTCTTTTAACAAGAACCAAGAGAATCTATTTTAAAGTGCTTCTACTAGTTTATAAACCTCTAAATGGGAAGGAGATCCAAAGTACATGTTGGATCTCTTTCCTGTATAAACACCAAGCAGAGCTGTTATAGAACCTCGGGTCAGAACCAAACAGGGTGAAGCTGCTTTTAGCTACTATGCTGCTCACAGATAGATTCAGCGTCCTCATGACCTCAAATGTGCCCCAATTCTAGAAACTTTTAGATCAAAATTGAAAACCTTCATGTATTCATCATGAACGAATGTTTCTTAAGCTTGGTTTATGCTTTACGTATTCACTTTCCTCACGGTGATGTGGCTCGCGGATGGAACGCGCTTCACAACTCGCAGCGTTTATGGCTCGTGCGGCTTGTCTCTGCGGTGAGCCAATATTCTCCCAAACTGTAGGAGGCAGCATGGAGCTCTACGGCATGCATCCAACACTACACCATAGTAGAAGTAGAAATTACTGTTTACAACATGGCATTTCAGCATTTTTAACAGTGTCCTTGTCTTTTCCGACAGTGCGAGTTATTTCTCTCTAAGAATTATTTACAACATGTTGATCACGGTGATCTCTGAGAGCTAAATCATACAAATGTCTGTATTTACGAACCTCTGCCATACTAGTTCTTGCTGGTCCGCCATGTTTTTCTGCGTCCGTCCGTCCGCGTGGTTAGAAATTTTCCTAGGTGCGCGTTGCGGAAATTTTGGGCCGTGCGGACACGCGGTGGAGGGGCGTGGTTGTTAAAATGACGCAATTTCGCCGCACGGACCTTGCGGACGCGTCAAGCATAAACCAACCTTTATGCTGCACCTTCTGCACTGTAACTGCTCAGTCTTTAACTCGCTTTTTTTTAATTATCTTATTCTTACATAAAATTGTATTTGTGTATTTTAATTCTGACTTTAAAATGTGCTGTTTTATGCTGTCATGTTGATTTAAATGTTTTTGCTGTTCTTGCTCCTGGAAAGCACACAAATAAAGGCGCCCTGCCCAAAGCCTGGTTCATCATGCCGATGTTTGACCCACTTCTCCATCTCCGACAATCGTAAAGAGTTCTACATTTTGTGGTGTGCTACAAGCACTCTGGCATCCTTTGAAGGATGTTGGGACCGTTCCAATCAAAGATCGAGCCTTTCAAACATTGGATTACTTTTGGGGACAAATGAACGTGCTGCCTGTTGAAAATAACGTTTAACCAATCAGAAAGAGGTGATGGAGATGTACAAAACAATCCTTCTTCACCATGTTTGCTTACGTTTCATGTCAGATATCTGGTCTGAACGGGAAGTGTCAGTGAGTGAAAGTGGTTTTTGTATAGCGTTTGCTAAGTTGCAGCCTATCACACACTGGTATATTCATGATTTCTTATCAGGTTTTCTTCTTCGTCGTCTTCTTCTTCGCAGTTTCAGATTTAAGAGTCCAGCAAGTTGCATCTCATTGGAGCATCCGGTTGCACAACGTGAACACATGATTCATGAATTATTGAACCATGTGATGTCCTTGTACAGTACAGTATATGAGCCGTATACAGTAGTCTTGAGGTTGAACATACATCTTCAAGTTTTGAGTCTAAAGAGATCCAAGCAAACATGTCCTCACTTCTGCATTGCTTTTCCAAAACAACCAAACCTCCACAAGCACTGATGTGAAGCATAAAGTTGGTGTTAAAAAAAAGGTGTTGCAGAGGCAGAGGTTTGCAAGAATCCGTAACAATGAGATGCTTTAATTTCTCTTGCTGGCATACGAGAGTAACAGCTGCACACCAACCGCCTTCTTTCTGGATCGTTTTCATGTCCACTGGACTGTCGCACAGCTGTCAAAAACACAAAAATGCAGTTGTTCCATAAAACAAGAGACTGAGTGATTCCTTGCAGATTTTTTTTTATCTTAGAAGCCTTATGAATTTTTGTTGAATCTATCAAACAGATTCAGTAGAAAAACAGATTACCAACCCCGTACTAATCATCAGGATGATCGGGTTGTGTTAAATCTGCCGTTACTCCCAGACTGATGCTGGTTTTGCTTGATGTTAGCCACACATGAGGGTACTTGCTGTAAAACCTGTCATTGTTCTGGGTTAGATCCCTAAGGATGTCTTTAAGGCCCACCACACACACACACAGATACAAACACACACACACTATAACTCTGTGCCTCCCTTTCTTTTGGTGGAGGGAACAAGCCAAAAGCAGACAGCCTGTGTTCCGTCAAGGCTTCCAAAATTCCACGACTTTCCCAGAATTCCCTCTCAGAGCCAAGTCATCTATTCTGTTGTCACCCACAAGGCCCTAATGAAAACCCGAGTGGAACACGGAGGCACATCTCGTCTGCTCGACCACACGCCATTCACTGTAAAATGGAACGCACACTCCAAATTTGACTCATTAAGCGCTGCTGTGTGACATTCATCACAACTATTTCATTCATCACAGAGGCTGGTTTGCCAAAAGGACTGATTAAATTAATTATCCTTATAAACTAGCCACTAATAAAACCGCTCTAATGTTGCTGAATGAAAACAGCAGGTTGGTGTGAGTCATCCAGCCCAGTTGCATGCTGAGATTGACCAAAACAAGACCCGGACTGTCGCGTTAGATCACAGTATTGCACTTTTTATAATTTTTTACTGCATTAAATGCTGTTTAAAGACTGTGTGAAATTGCACACATGCTCTGTTGTTCATAGTGTAATTTTTAAAGGCTGTGTCTGGGTTTAACTGTTTATTTTGCTGCAGTTCTACAGATTGACGGGAAGTTAAACACTGTGCCAGGAAAATGAATGAAAACCGGCTCGCCAAGCTTTAAAGAAAGCAGTTTAAAGGAAGTTTTTGTGTGTTTTTCAAAGGTAAGTGATGGCTTTGATAGGCTGCAGAGTCATTCAAACAAATGCATGTGTCAAATGTTAAAGTGGCGCATGAATCACGTCTCTCCTTCCACACCTCTCGTTTCTTTTCCTCTCTTAAGAGGTTTGGAGGAACAGCACGCCTGCTTGCTGCTCTGGCCCTTGATGTCAGTAACTTTTGCCTAAATCAACAGTCGCCCTGCAGCTCTGGTGCGTATGAAAGTTTTAACGATTATAATGGGCCAGTAAAACGGAAAGCTGCCGTACGACATGATTGACGACACGTGCTGACCGGGGAGCTGATGGTGATGTCTCAATCAGCTAGCGTGTGTGTGTGTGTGTATGGTTGTCAGGTAATCAGATGGATCCAAGTACAATGTCACTGTAATTTGCAGGATTTTGCTTCCACAGAATTGGTGGAACATCAGACTGCATAGAGGAAAATGTGATCTGATTATAGGATTTTCCTCCATTAAAAGGGGGAAAAAAAAGAAAAATCGATGAAATAAAAATAAAGGAAATAAAAAGGGTTGTCTGTTAACCTTATCCTCCAACTGATTACTTAAACGTTTCCTCTAAAGGTTTGTGTGAGTGGAAAACTGCCAGCAGATGGGTTTTATATTTAATAATTTCCTCCGTACCTCATTCAGAAGCGTTGCTTCATCACACTCACCCACTGACAAAGACCTCACTGAGGTCAGATGCTATTTAGGGGATGAAACAAAAGTCTTCACTGTAAATTAAATTAAACACCACGAACATTGGTGCGATTAAAAATGTGACCACGCTATACCCGGCATGCAGCTAAGTCTCTGTAGGTGGGGCCAGTGGCGCCGGGCCCCGCCAAACGGCGACGTGGAGCTCTGTGCTTTCAGTAGGGCTGGGCAATGCGGCCTAAAATCAATATCACGATATTTGAGGATTTCACCTCGATAACGATAAATGGACGACAACTACAGGTATGCGCAGAAACAAAAGTTGTCCACGAGACGGGGCTGTCACATGTACTACATGGAGTCACATTTTTACATGACTCACGGTGGTACAGCTGAATGTTGCCAACCTACACACACATCTTTTTATTATCAAATTTATTGGCATGGAAAAATTTATCTCGATAAGTGTCAGAAAATTTGATAATGATACATTTTCGATTTATTGCCCAGCCCTAGCTTTCAGTGGAACATAATGATTTGTTTCAAAGTAATATTGTGTAAAAACCTGTTCTGTCACCAAGAAGATTCTGTTACAAATATATTGATGTTTAAGTTTTTGCCAGGATACCGACCAGCTCATTCTTGAAAAATCAGGGATGGGGCCGTTGTTGTGCTGGCCAATCAGCGTCTGGTTTAACAACACGTTCTCATACCCGAAGCGGCTGAAACTGGCAAAGGGTGACCAAGCATTTGTTTCCGGCGCTTTGGGAGCCTCAACGACGCGCTGTGCCAGAGTGTCGCTTTCTGATGCCCACAGTAAAATGGAGATTTCACCGACATTTAACGTCTAACCTCTAGCGATTTAACCTTCCCCTCACCCCCATCCTAACCTTAACTCAGTTTCTCGTTCTAAATTTCCCATTAACATGTTTGAGAGGAACGATGCAACTAGAATCAAAGATTTGCATGCGCAAGTGGGTTAAGGTTAGGATGGGGGTGAGGGGAAGGTTAAATTGTAAGAGGGTGAAGTTCACAATTTGGTGAAATCTCCGTTTCACAATGCGTTGAGGCACCCAACGCGTCGGAAACACACGCTTGGTCACCCTTCATCAGTTTTAGCCGCTTGGTTGTGAGAATGTGTTGGTTTTAAACATGGGATATCCAAAATCAGTGTGCATGCTCAACTCATTCTCACTGGTAAGCCGTAGGGCCCAGAGAGTCTGGCCCCAAGCTCAGATCATCCAATTGATATGAGAAAAGCACATATGAGCTTATGTTTCTGTGGGACAGCCGCAGCTATGTTGGTTATGCTGGTTAGCTAACAAGAAACAACAGAAATAATGAAGAGTACTTTGCCACTTGAACAAAAATGAGAGATTAAACCAGGGGTCTTCACCTAATATTATCAAAGGACAATGTTTATGTGTTATCTCCAACAACACCATACACCTGAATGTGTTCCGCCACGCTGCAGAGCTGCTAATGGTTTGCTTCTACTAGCGCAGACACGCTCTGCTTGATCCTTCCCATGGGCGGTTCCAAGCCTAGGTAGGCGGGGCAGTGAATGCTACTTTTCCCTGTGATATAGAAGGAACTAACTTTTTCTGACCCGAAATTTTCCCCATCTATGTCCTAAGGCAGGCAATGGGGGCTGAAGAAAATGTTCACGTTTATCCTGTATATTCAATTCAATTCAGTTCAATTCAAAGATACTTTATTAATCCCAGAGGGAAATTAAAGTTTCAGTACACACAATTCTGAGATCAGACATACAAACATAGGCAAAGACACATGACAAGAATTGGTGACTGTGGTCATTCACAACCCGAGTCGCGCTACCTTAATAGAGATCAGAGGGTTTAAGCCTCACAGGCTCAAGGGCACCAGATTCAGATAAGAAATTGTTTTGGGGCCAGAGATAATTTCCTCCCTATCTTAAAGTTCTGTTGGTCCTCAACCCCTCTGAATCCAATAATGGCGTAAATTGATCTATCCCAATCCGTGCTGATTCGTCCAATCGCTCCTTGATCGCATCCACCTTTTGTGCCAACGCATGAATCTCAGCCAAAGTTCCAAGCTTACGACTCATCTCGACAATTATATATGTCTGTGCATTCGCAGCGCGGTGTAATCCATCCCTGAGCTCCGGGAAAGAGCCAATATTCCTCGACAGCTCGTTAATTTTCAGGTAAGCCAGGTAGCCTCCTAGGCCAAAAAGCAGGAAACCTGACACCAACACCACACCATATGTATATGCAGCTCAGAGTGACTGGTCGTATTAAAAAAAGAAAAAAGTATTAAACGGTTTCTCTGTGAATAAGTCTTTTAAAACCAACAGCTGCCTATCTTACATGGCTAAGGTCAGGGGTGTCCAAACCATTCAAGACAAGGGTGATAATCATCATGTTAATTGTCCACATAGGCAACAAATGTGATGTTTTTTTCCACTTAAAAAGTACAAAAACTATTTTAAGATGACTTTCTCAAACTTGGCCAAAATGTTAATAAAAATTGGAACATAAAAATATTAGAAAGTATCAGTCTACATCAACAGCCTACTGGTGATAAGTCTAGAAATGCACATGGGGGCCAAACAAAATCAGCTGCAAATGGCCCCTGGACCACACGGGACAATTCTCGTTTAGGTTAAGAAAAAAAAAACAGCTTTGGAAAGCCGCAAGAAGCCATCTGGAATTTACCCCTGAACAGCAGGGATGTTTTCCTGCTTGAGTTTCTGTCATTTCTGTGTATTTCTATCTCTCTTATGTTTTTATTTTCTATTTTTATTGTGCTTGCGAACTGCCTTGTGATTTGTCTTGAAAGGCACTATTGCAAATAAATCTTTCTTTCTTCTTTCTTGCCACTTTGCACAAAACCACCCCTTCAAATGTTCCAGGGCATTTGGCATGAATAAAACAGCACTAACCTAGTAACAGTGACATTATTGTAGCTGAAAGAAATACCCAACACATACTCAAGGACCAGTAGACTGAGCAAAATCTTCTCACTACGTAATTTTCCATTGCAGTCATTCTAGTATTTTAGTGGCAAATTTCTCATGCATTCCTTCAAATAATGCAAAAATTTTCCATTTAAAATCTCCACAATATATTTATAGCCATGCTACGTTAGCACGTTGTTAAGAGGCATGAAAAAAATAAACGTTTTAAGCTAATTTGTTTTCCAAATTAAGGAATGCCGCTTTAAATAGTACATGCAGCATTTACACCAATGCTGGAAAAGGGGGCAGCTGTTTGAGGTAAGATGGCCGCCACGTTGCTACGTCACACTCCATTGGCAAACAGTGCAGGTGAGCCATGTAGCTTTTATATATCTACGGTTGGATGGACCGGTAGCACCCGTGCACAGCAGCCTTACCTTTGTCTGTGCACCCAGGGGCAGCTGTGGCTACAATATAGCTCATCACCAGGGTGTGAAATGTGTTTGTGAATGGATGAATGACTGATTGTGTTATAACACACTTTGGAGGGTTCTATGACTCTAGAAGGTGCTATATCAAATGCAAGCCATTTACCATCATCAGCAAAGAATCACTTCAGATACCACGACATCCTGGATAGACTTGATTTGCGAACCCCAAATAAGAATACTTACCGACTGGTGTGGGATATACTGACCGGTGGACACGGGGAAGGGCTGGTTAACGTTATAAACAGGAAGTTTGTTGTCGAGTGGTGTGTTACGGTGTTGTTAAAACGTCTGAATAATAAAAATTTATGGCAAAAAACGTCAAAGAGCAAATTTCCTCCAAGAAATATCACAGGATTGTTGCAGAAATCTGGAACTCTTCTCATGTTAACATTCTTGAGTCAGAAGGAATAAACGGAATTCAAAAGGGGTGGTGGAAAAAAGCTAATACAATTAAAGTACCTCGAACAAATGGAATCACACTGGAAATACAACAAGAACATATTTTCACATAACTATTGCAGTTTGTTTTCACTTACGTTTATGTACCATTTGACCCAACAACATACATAAAGTCACGCGATTACAAGTGAAAAGTTGCACGATTTCATGTCTAAATGTAGCCAACAACAGTCCCAGCCTGGTGAGGTTCTGGGCATACTAATACCTAACACTGATTTTTATAGTATTTGTACTGTTCTGTACATTTTAGAGAGAATATTTTCCTTTTGGAGCTCCAACTATATAAAATGGACTAAAGAATTTTCATGTCCAATCACACATTTTAACCAAGATTTAATCATTTTTCCATAAACCTCTTGACTCCTCTTACAGGCGTAGGCTCTTAACTGTGGAGATTCACAGTTTATCTGCTTGAATCAGAAGAAAGCAACAGTAACTCATAAAAAGTCTAAATTTAACAAATGTCTCTGGGTTATGAATGCGGGGAAAATCCATTTTCTTTGATGAAAAGCAAAGAAACATCAAAAACAGTCTTTAAAAAAAGAAGACTTAAGGCAAAACATTTAGGGAAACAAATGAATGCCGCAGCTGTCTGCCATCGAAACAAGAAATGTTTGGTCTGTTTTTATTTTACATGCAAGTCCTCTTCCCGTACACTCCCTCTTGTCTCTGCAGACCTGCCTGCCGACCCGTTCCCATGGCAATTAGCTAAAAACCTCAGCCAATTAGCGCGACGCAACAAACTCCTCGAAGCGCTCGAAGACGAGTCACTACCTTCCAAGACGCTCTCAATGGAAGGGAGAGATTTGTGTGATGGGTTAATGGTAGGATAGTAAAAGTCCTTCAGCGGGGACGTTGTTGGGACGGCGTTGGGTCATTACTGTGCCGTGACCCGATTCCTGGTTTTATAGAGATGGGTGTCTATCTACATATTCCTCGGAATGGGATGAGAAGCACATAAATAGAACCAGACAACAGATTGCCAGCAACTTAAGAGTGTTGCCTTTATGGACACATCCAAGGAAACTTCAGGGATTCAAACCCTCATTCGTGAGGCCTAAAGGACCACACCACCCTGGCGGGGAAGAAAACAGATCGAGTGTCCTATTCTCTGTGAAGGTGACGCGTCCCCTCAAGAATGTGGTTCTCTTCCTCTCGTCGTTCACTTCAGTTTCCCCCTTGGGTTGCCTACTTCACTCACACAGCCGCGGAGCTGTCGCTTGAGGAATCTGGAAAACACCGGCAGGGAATGAGAGGAATTTTCTGCTTTTCGATTTCCCCTTAACCACCCCCTCGTCCCCTTGCTCTCTTCGCTCTGGATGCCTTTCAGCACAGCCGGGCTCTTGAGTTTTCTCTTGTTTCTGAATGCCGTCCAACAATAACAACCTCTCATAAACAAAAGAGGCTTGTTGATTGCAGGGGGGTGTGGGGGGAGTTTAAAGGGAGAGTGGCCATCGTTGGCCTGCAGCTCTACTGGCAGCAGTTCCGCCCAACGGCCCTTAAATCCCTAAAGTACAGGCTACACGGAGGACTGTAAGAGATTTAAGGTCATTCTTTTTTCAAACTGCACCATCTCTGAAGAACCATAAACACATGCTTTAGTTCGTTCTTAATCCAACTTTCCTCCAAAGAGGACTTTGATGGACAAAACTCCTAAAGGGGGAAGCTGGTCAATGTCAGGAAACCACAAAAGTACAGGGGAAAAAATAGCAGTTTTGGAATTCTCTGCTTTTACAGCACCAGTGGTCTCATAAAGGGAGTCTGGATCGAATGGAGTGGGTTTCTGAACAAGCTGACCGCAGATCTGCCGTGTCCCTTCAGCCTAAAGGCAAAGCAGAGGCCAGTTAACCCAGCTGGGCACCAATTAAACCCTGCGTCTGTGACAGGGAAATGATGATCTAAAGCGACGCGTCTTGGAATAACTCTGGTCCGTTTTAAGAAGAGGATTCAACAGATTACTGGAGATGGTTGTTCCTATTTTGGCTGAAGAGATTTTACAGCTCTGACATGAACTAATACTAAATAAAACACCAACCATGTTTTGAAAAGAATGGTGTAAACAAACTTCTGCTGTTTGTTATAATTTCCTGCAGGCTGCATACCAGAGTGAAACTTGGAAATACAAAGTTTCCCCCCAAAAATAAAACCCTACAAGGTTCAGTCCTTTTTTAGGTCCAACACAGAAGGGACAGGGCGCCCCCTGTTGGACAACACATTAGCACCATTATGAATTTTACTGGACAGCCTTTATTTTAATGTTTTCTTTTTTACATCCGGCCAAATATCACATTTAAAAAACAACACCAGAGTTGCATTCTTGAACCATTAAACTTTATTTACAATGAAAAAATGCAATAAAATTCACTGAGACGCACACTAAGCACTCATCAGAGACGTTCTTCATTAACATGTCCCAAGGCCCAGCTCACACCAGCCATCACTTATCTGCTGGTTTGAATGGATCAGACCACACCTTCAGCCCTTTGGACCAAACAAACAAAAACAGTGGTAGCATGGATGCAAACATATTTTTACACGTCATTAAATAGTTTATTTATAGCCGTTTACATGATTATTTCAGTGTGTACTCACTTGTTTTCAATTAGATCAATGGAAAAATCACATCGAACAAACCTGACTTATGTTCATGTAAGAAAAGTGCTTGCAGGAGTGTTTTGAGCAGATAAGAGACTCTAATCTGATATAATCTACATTTATCAAATGTTTAAACTGCATATACAAATCTATAAAATCTGTCTAGAGTCCCTGCATCATATAAACCAGAGGGAAGCCAACAAAACAGTCTTGCTCCTCTTCGCTTAACAACAATCTGCACACTTATCTGTGCAAAAGCTTAGATGTTAATGAGTGTAACTTTACTTTTTGTATAAAGAAGAAAATGAAAAACCCAGAATCTTCTGCATGTTTTCCATTTTACAAAAATGAACATTTCTGGTTTGGGGCTTCAAAAACCAAACACGGACATTTTCTTAGGTAAATGTCTGTTTGACTGTAGATTATTGGTTGAAGCGTTTTAGCTGACACCATCTATGATGACCATCTTTAAAGAGCAAGTCACATCAAAATCAACCTTTTTTAGATGATAACTAGCATAAATGAGTGTCTAATAGTGTTGTAGACATATGTAGCCATTCTTTTTGCATTTTGATGCATTTTCTTTGAAAACTCTAAATTCTGTCTAAAGACGTCAGTCTAGCGCCCTCTTCAGCTCAAAAGTATAGACCATGTTTATTTCGAGTCGGTTTTAGCCAATGGCTAACGAGAACGATGCTACGTAGCTAAGAAAAGTACTAAGTAGCAGCTCTGTGGCTGTAGGTTATAAAAGCACTGCGGTCTCAACCAGCCTTGTAGCAGTCGGGGCTCGGATTAGCCGCAAGTGAGTTGTGCTGTAGTTAGCATTAGCATTGAGTCAGAGTCCAAGCAAAGCTTCTAGTATAATTATTTAGTTTGCGTAGCTTGGCTGTTAGATTGTAGTTTAGTGTTTTTTACATGTGACTCTTTCACCAACTTGATGGGAGTTTGAACCAGCTTATGCTGGTTGGAAGTGTCTTTCACAAATTAGTCCAAGCCGTTCCAGTAATTAGTCAGATCCCGCCGACTGCTGCTTCCTCAAAACGGAAATTTTGGGCCCAATCTGAAGAGTAAGCTAAACAATTACTTTTAACAGCTTCTAAAGATCGTCCCCTACCTGTAATTTCCCAATTGCTGTTGTGTTCTTGGGCAAGACACTTAACCTTGCTTGCTGGTGGTGGTCAGTGGCACCTGTATTCAGCAGCCTCACCTCTGTCAGTGCGCCCCAGGGCAGCTGTGCTACAATGTAGCTCATCCTCATCATTGTGTGTCAATGGGTGAATGATGCACTGTAGTGTAAAGCGCTTTGGAGTCCTCTGACTCTAAAAAGCGCTACACAAGTGCAGGTCATTTATCATTATCGTAGCATTGTGTGGACCAGCTAAATGCAGGTTAAACTAAAAATTGGCCCACTTCAACATATAAAGTACACACACACACACACACACACACACACACACACACACACACACACACACACACACACACACACACACACACACACACACACACACACACACATACACACACACTTACAGAGGGTACAGAAGGTATTCAGACCCCCATCAGTTTGTAAGTCTTTATTATAGGGCTGCAACAAACGATTATTTGGATAATCGATTAATCGGATGGGGTCTCGACACGATTAATCGATTAATCGGATTACATGGGGAAATTTTTTAAAACTGCTAGGGAAACGTTATTTCGCTCCTTCCTTCACTTTATTTAACACAACATTATTAGAAAACAGTTCAATAGCAGAAAAACAACATGCCATCGCCTAAATTGTCTTATAAGGTGTATAGACAGAGACCCTAAGCTACATCTATCTGTGACCTAAAATGCTTGGTCCAATTAAACAGCTTAAGGGCAATTCTCATCTGTTTTGTTTGATCTCATCTGTAGAAATTTATTATAACTGGGGATGTCAAACAACTAATTTTTAAATGTAATCATACATAGGCTGTGAATTAATCAAAATTGATCACTATTTCCAAAAATGACTGAAAAAATAAGTTGTCCCACACTCCATGGAAACTTTCAGAGAATCTACAAATAGTGGCTTTCGAATGGTTTTGTTACTTTCTGCAAGTTTAGAAAAGCAGCAGATGAGACAGCATGTCTGATAATTTAGTTTTTCATCTGATAATATTAGAACATGTCAGTAATGCCCGAGGGGCTTTTATAAACACTGTATAACTAACACTACTGGAGAGGGTATGAATTACACAGAGGCTTCTGGGGAGCCCAGTTGGGGGGGGGGGGGTCATTTTGCCTTGGCCCCCAAAATGTCTTGAAACGGCCCTGGGTGTGTGACTGAGTGTTGAAGGTGACCTGAATAATATCAAATTTATAAATATTACATGTGTGTAACTTATTGTTTTATAGGTAAAAACATGTGTCGTGGAGATAAATCTACCTACATTTTACTTTTCAACACTTTCTTTTGTTTTGTTGTTTTTATTGAACTATTTTCCTGTCCTGTCTGTCTCTCTTCTTCCTACATCTCCTCTTAATTCTCCAGAAAAACTGCTGCCTGGATTCTTACTTGTTCACCTCATCAGTTACTTTTGAGCAGATCAAAGATCTCGTGACCACAAAGCGCAGAGCGCGTTTTCGATGCTGCGTGAGGTGAAATCACCGCAGCACAGGTGATGAGCTCCGCAGTAGCGAGCTTCAGGCACAAATAAGACAGAAAATAGAGAACATGTGCAGACATGAACGATCGTGTGCTAATTATAGTTTTTTGGTTGGGCCACTTTGAGAATGGACCGTGCGCTGGAAGCAGCTGCCTGGATCGCTGCGCAGCAATGCGCTGTGCCGCTCTCTGCTCAAAAGAGTCCAAAAATGATATAATATAGAAAACTTTTTCCGGCTCCCCGGATGTGTAGGATATACAGCTCCCCCATAATTCGATCCCTGCTCCTGGATGAAAAGCCGGACATTTTCATCAATACAAGAACCCGCAGTCCGGACGCGCCGGACAGAGAGTGAAAAGTGGACACGGCCGGGGAAAACGGAACGTACGGTCACCATAGTCCTCATAAAGCGGGAAATTATAGATACAGTATTGTGCTCGTGCCCTGGGCCCTTTAGAGTTCGTGGGCCCTGGGCAATTGCCCAGTTAATCCGGCCTTGGGCGGAACCGGTTCGCAGCAGTGCGAGTCCCCCCGCTCATCTAATAAGCGTCGCGCTCACGACTTTAGACTCTTTTTTTACGAATTTAGGGCATGTCTAGCCTGTGTAATAATCCGGGACTTGGATGAATCACTTTTGAAAAGTTTTTAATTTACCCGGACACAGAGTTCTCTCCTTCCTCGCTGATGATCCCGACATGCTTGCGTTTAAGACGCTGCATCATCCCGTGCATCCCAGTCTGACCTAAACGTTGCAGGTAACGCATGTCTTCGCCTGATTTAACTGAAAATGCTCCCAAACTTAAAAAGCTTTTACTTTTTTGACTCTCGCTGCTTCTGTCATGTTCCTCTTCCAAACAACTGCCGGCTCTCTCTCGCGCTGATCTGTCTGCGCGCAACGGTGGGCGGGAAGGGGGGGCGCTTTTGGAAGAGTTGTGCGACACAACGAATCGATGACGCAATTCGTTGCCAACGCTTTTAGTAATCGATTTTCATCGAATTCATCGATTCGTTGTTGCAGCCCTACTTTATTATATCAAGGAACTGCTCTGGAGTGGCTCTTATCTCTCTGAGCGCTCCTTCTCTGTGGCCGTCTCCAAGTTTAGGTCCTCCACCACCTCTCTTACCCATGGTGTCCCACAAGGTTCTGTGCTGGGGCCTCTGCTCTTCCTCTTCTATCTGCTTCCTCTTCAGCACATCCTGAGCTCCTTCAAAGGAATCTCCTACCATCTTTATGCAGATGACATCCAGCTGTACATCTCCTTTAAGCCCCATGAGATGTCTAAGCTGCAGATGTTACACACCTACTTAGACTCTATCAAAACCTGGATGGCTGGGAGCTTTCTACAGCTGAATGAAGATAAGACTGATATCCTCATCTGTGCCCCAGACAAGCTGGTTCCCAAAGTCAGAGACTCTCTTGGTCAGCTTGCTTCCCACACCAAACCTTCCGTCAGGAATCTTGGCGTGACCTTTGACCCAGCTCTCACCCTGGATTCTCATGTCAGTTCTCTTGTTCGCTCTTCCTTCTTCCATCTCAGGCACGTTGCTAAGCTGAGTCCCATTCTGTCCCACTCTGAACTTGAGATCGTTACCCCCACCTTCATCTCCTCACGCTTAGACTACTGTAACTCTCTTTTCACGTGTCTGAGCAGAACCTCCCTGAACCGTCTACAGGTGGTTCAGAATGCCTGTGCTCGGCTTCTGACCAAGTCCTCCAAACACACCCACATCACCCCGCTTCTCCTCCAGCTTCACTGGCTGCCAGTCAACTTCAGGGTTCATTTCAAGATCCTGGTTCAGGTCTACAGGGCCTTACATGAACAAGCACCATCTTACATTGGTGATCTTCTTAGTCCCTACACCCCCAGCAGGTCCCTGAGGCCAGTGATCAAAGCCTACTGGTTGTGCAGCACCAGGCTAAAGACCAAAGGTGACAGATCATCTGCTGCTGTGGCCCCCCAGACTCTGGAACTCTCTCCCCCTGAGCCTGAGATCAGTGGACTCAGTGGTCTCCTTCAAAAAGCAGCTGAAGAATCAGCTGTTCAAAGTGGCTTTTGCATGACCTTCTTCACCACTCTCTCTTTATTCTGCTCTCCCCACCTATTCCACTTTCCTCAGGATCCACTGATTTCCCTCTTTCCTATTCACTCTCTCTCTTTACATTTTCTAATCACAATTGTCTATTATTTTTTTGCTAATTTTAAATATATTTTAACAATTTTCTAAATTCTTTTTGATATTTTTACATTTTTTGTTTATGTGAAGCACCTCATGATTTTTATCTTCAGAGGCACTATAGAAATTATATTTTCTTCTTCTTCCTCTTATATTGCAGTTTTTGTGGAAAACAATACATTCATTTTTTTCTCATTGTACACACAGAACCCCTTATTGACAGAAAAACAGAGTTTATGAATGCAGTTTTATGAAAGACTAACTGAAGGGCAGAACGAGCTCTACAAAAAAGAAGTTGAACTTCTTACAGTCCTAGAAAATGCCTTGGACCCACGGATAAGTGAGATAAATAAAAATAATAATTAAAATTTAAGATAATGAGCTTTAAGGGTACATTTTAATAAATTGATTTTGTTAGTTGAAAAAAGCTGAAAGTGATTTAAGGGTTGGAATTTAATTAAATGGGAGATAAATCTACTTTTTGTATCAAAACACTGAATATACAGATAAATAACAGAAAGTAATGGCGGCAACAGCTGGGTAGAGTCTGAGGGAATGGAGTGACCCAGATAACAGCCGATCACTATTGCTGATTTTTGTTTTATTATTAGTTCTTACCAACTGGCTGCACATCTGCCTGGTTAATTCCTGCCCGGTTTACCTTTTGGACTTCTCCTGGCAAAATCACAGAAACACAGAACACAAGATTAATATTAAAACATATTTGTTGGTTAAGATTTTTATTTTATTTTTGCTGGTTTGATTTCTTCACTACGGGATTAAAAACTCTGTCATAGAAAGTCAGTGGTAAACAAGCTAAAGTTAGCTAGCGTTTCAATCGTGTCAAACAACATTTAGCATTGCTGGATTTCAAGTTAAAACACAATATGAAGCAGTTGAGTGCTCGTGTTGGAAAATAAGCACTTACTGTAATCGTCTTTGTGTGTTAGAGGATAAAAAAATATGGGGTAAAACGCAGCGGCCACCGCCGTAACGAAGCCTCCGAATATTAACACTATTTTAGCGTTTTTGGACATTTTCTTACATCAGAGGCGGTCTCTCACCTCCAAGCGTGTTTACTTGCGTTTACAGCGACAGCTTCCGGCCATTACGTCATGATATGTTCTACATAGAAATGTGTCCGCTGAAAATGTTCCCAAACTAGACATCAAAATATTTTCCGTCTTGCTAACTTTTACACATTTTAGCTTCAAAGAACAAAATTGTCTTTGACAATATGAGATAAGTTCATTTATTTGATATGTGTGAGCTTATTATCCAACTGAACACTGAGATTTTTTTGTTTTATTTCAGTTTGCTACTTGCTAAAATTTGTTTAAAAATAACTTATGAAGATTTTTCCTTATAGCAGTTTTTTAAAATTATTTTGAACTATATAAGTGTGAAATAGCATGGGCATGATTTAAACACAATAGGGGGCGCATTTGAATGTAACACCAGTGTTGAACGTCACTCGCGTCACTTCTTTTGGGCTACCAGGGCTTCCGTATGAAATGCCAGTCATTCTAAACAACAACATGATAAGGAAGTGAAGCTGGTGGATTTTGTCGAACGAATTTTCTCATTTTCAGGATGGAAAAAAATATGTTTTTTACAGTTTTTGTGTGTTTTTGTTTATTTTGTTCACATGAATCGACAGCTGAGGATCAGCCCATTCAAACGTTTGTCATTCCTCACAGTCACATGGATGTTGGCTGGGTTTACACCATTCAGGTAGTGGAGGGTGATCTTGAATTCCAAATGAATATGTGTGTTTTCCCCTCTAAACGTGCGTGCGTGCGTGCGTGTGTGTATGTGTGTGTGTGTGTGTGTGTGTGTGTGTGTGTGTGTGTGTGTGTGTGTGTGTGTGTGTGTGTGTGTTTTGCAGGAGAGCATGCATGCCTATGCAGCTAACGTGTACACCAGTGTGACCCAGGAGCTGTCAAAGTACAAAGATCGAAGGTTCATCGCTGTGGAACAGGAGTTCTTTCGCCTGTGGTGGGACACTGTCGCCTCAGACTCCCTAAAGAAACAAGTAAGAACTCAGTTCTTTAGTCAGATGATTGTGTCTGCATTCATCAATGAAAATATCAGCTGAAATTTTCATTCTTGGGGGCTTAGTTACCAGGAAAGACACACATTATGATCCCATTTTAGTTTTCTTGAATCAAAAACACCAAAATAAGACAATCTTTATTTATGGGTACATACATTTGCCCCTGTTTGCTTTAACTAGTGGGGGCGTGAGCCGTGGGGAGGTGCAGTTTAGTGGTACTACATTGTTTGTTTTTAAATAATTCATGCACTTTTATCCTCTGCGGAGCACTTATCTTTATGTTTGGGTTACTTTTCAACACTTTCAGTTCCAGTAAAGGTTAGGACAGAACTATGTGGTGGTCGCGCCCTTTTTTCATTCCAAGAATGTAAGGAAGTTGGAAATTCAACATTCCATGTTGTGACTGGTTGCATCATCCATATGCAACAGGAATGCTGCTCTGATGACCAGCAGCTCTTGTCGTTTGCCTCTAAAACTGTTAAAAAAGAAGCCGGAGTTCTGTATCTCAGGTATTTTTATCCAAACATCTCGTAGACATTTTAAATAAACCTTAAACTTATGTCTGAATGAAAACCGGGATGCAACACATCTAGTTCTTTATCCCGCGAAAGCTCAGCTGACCTTTGTGTGTCGATGTCCTTCCAGGTTCGACAGCTTGTGACAGAAGGTCGACTTGAGTTCATCATCGGAGGCCAAGTGATGCATGACGAGGCCGTGACGGATCTGGACGATCAGATCTTGCAGATGACGGGTAAATCCAGGACCTCTTTCTAACCTTCAGGTTTGTTTCTGAGACTTAAGGTCACCGTTGTTTCAGAGGGCCACGGGTTCCTGTACCAGACGTTCGGGGTTCGCCCTCGTTTCTCCTGGCATGTGGATCCATTTGGAGCCTCCGCCACCACGCCGGTCCTGTTCGCTCTGGCCGGGTTTGACGCACACCTCATCTCCCGCATCGACTACGACCTGAAACACAGCATGCAGAAAAACAAGGTCGGATCGGAACACTCTTAGTCGCGGGGATGGTGAAAACAGACTAATGGTTCACTTAGTTTCTTGTTTTTAAATAGAAGCTACAGTTTGTGTGGCGAGGTTCGCCCTCTTTAAAAGCCAAGCAGGAGATCTTCACCCACACCATGGACCAGTTCAGCTACTGCACGCCGTCACACCTGCCATTCTCCAGCAGGTGAACCATGTTTACGTTCATACTGCCCTCATTTTTCAACATTTTGAAATTTAACCAACAATTTGTGCATTATTAATAGTTTATTCTTGAAACTAAACACAAATCAAATCAAATCAAAGATACTTTATTAATCCCAGAGGGAAAATAGAGTTTCATTACACACAATTCAGAGATCAGACATACATGGGCAAGACACATGACACGAATTGGTGACTGTGGTCATTCGCAACCCTGAGTCACGCTACCTTAACAGAGATAAGAGGGTTACATGAGGATTGGTTCAGGTGGAGGGAAAAAAAAAGGAACTTCAGAGTTACTCTCCCACCAGGAGGGCAGCTTTGCTCTGCAAAAAACACCTCATACATATATGCAACAGACTTCAGACAACACAACATAAGTGTCCACTAGGTGGGGTGGTGGGTTGGGACTATCCCAACTTCAGTTCCTGCAGCCACGATAAGCAGCGCATGTCACCTCAGTGTGGATAGGGGGAGGAGCATTGAGGGTTGGAGGGTTGCAGTGACCCTGGAATGTTTCAGCAGCCTTCCCGCAGTCCCACCCATGCTGGGATAGGAGACAGAGTTGAGTTGCCATAGCGACGGCACATTCCACATATCTTCTGAGGGGGGAGTTTTCGTTGGAGTCTTGCAGGCTCAAGGACGCCAGATTCTGATTAGAAACTGTTTTGGGGCCAGACAGAGATAAAATCCTCTCTGTCTTACAGTTTGTTGGTCCTCAACCTCTCAAAATCCAATAATGGACATTAATCTATCCCAATCTGTGCTGATTCATCCACTCTCTCCTTGATGGCATCCATCTTTTGTGCCAAAGCATGAATCGCAGCCAAAGATCCAAGCTTACGACTCATCTCGACAATTGTTTGAGTCTGTGAATTCACAGCGCGGTGCAAACCATCTCTGAGCTGTGGGATCAGGCCAATATTCCTCGACAGCTCGTTAATTTTCCGGTCAGCCAGGTAGCCTCCAAGGCCAATGAGCAGGAAACCTGAGACCAACACCACGAATATCCACACGTCTTCTGAGTCCTCCACAGACAGCTGAGATAAACAAATCAAGTTCCGCTGTTTCCACGAGTCCATGATGTGTCCAACTGGGTCTGTCCCGGCGGGGCATCCAGGAGCCCCTTTTCCCGTTCTCACTGTTGAAAAAATGTGATCAATCGCGTTGAGTGACCAACTGATGAGATCCATTTTAGTGTATTTCAGTCTCCAGTGTCCAGAAAAATGCAGAAGCAGCCGTGCACCAGCACACACAGAAAGACAAAGGCCTTGAGGATAAGATAGGGAGGAGAGGAGGAAAAAAGCGTCTGCACCCTCCAAGAGCCGGAAGAAGAAGTCACTAGGGAGGCACAAGATATCGGCATCAACATCAGTATCAGCTGATGTTAGTCTGTTTTTAACCATACTGGTGGTATTAAAGAGGTCCTTCACTGAGAAACCACATTTTACTTAGTACTTTTGAAAATTACCACACACCCTGAGTTTAACATGAAAATATTCTCCTACACCTATCTACTGCATTAGCTTCTGATAGAAAATAGACGCTGAAACTCTAGGATTAAAAATCCTGACAGATCTACGTCACACTGTCACGTGACATTCACATCTTGACTCACAACGGGGAAGGCTGCTGTTGGTTTAGCGTCTAGAAAACAGCAGAGAACGTCTCGGCTAGTAGAAGCTAACCGTTAGCATTAGTAACTCCACCACACAGCAGAACTCCTCCAGGCTTGTGTTATTTGGGGAGATAAAACATCAACGCTGTCTGTTTTGTTTTGCTGTAATTGTCTGGTCATGTGACCATATTAAGAACCATCTCAGAAGCATTGATGTGTGCACATAAAAAATATATGTATGTATTTGTAATTTCTATGTTTTCGTGTGTGTGTGTGAATATATATATATAATTTTAAAAATCTGTAAGCATCAGTTATCGGCCATAACAGGAATATTAATATCAAATATGAATATTGGTCCAAATTTTCATATCGGTGCATTCCTAAACGATTTATTTACTAAATATGTGTCAAAATAACTGGTAATAAAGGCAATTTGTTAACATTTGTTATTTAAACAAATCATGTAATTAATTTTACTTAAAATTTTTTTTACGTATTCAGATGTAAGTGAAGCATTTCTGAGCTAACACATCTTAAAAATGAGCTCTTCGTCCTCATCAGTTCTGGTTTCTATTGGAACGGCATCGCCTTGTTCCCAGACCCTCCTATAGATGGTGTCTACCCCAACATGAGCCTCCCCGTCACCAAGGAGACGGTACAACTCTACGCCAAGACCATGGTGGAGAACATCAAGCAGAGGGCTGCTTGGTTCAGGACGAGCCACGTTCTCTGGCCCTGGGTCAGTAAATAACTTGGCTAATGTGGGCTTTTATTTTGAAAAGTTTCTCACTAGGTGTGCTTTTTTTTATTTTTAAGGGGTGTGACAAACAGTTCTATAACTCTTCAGTGCAGTTCAGAAACATGGATCCTCTAATGAAGTACATCAACCAGAACAGCAAAGAGTTCGGTGTGACGGTTCAGTACGCCACGCTGAGCGAGTACTTCCAATCCGTCCATCAGACAAATCTCTCCTGGGATGTTCGCGGGGCTGAAGACTTTCTTCCTTATTCGTCTGGTGAGAAATGTGTGTCTCAATAAAAAAAAGCCCAGGAAAGAACTCGTTCTAATCAGTAAGAACTAATGTGTAATGTTTCCTAGAGCCGTACCAGGCATGGACGGGGTTTTACGCCTCCAGGAACGTTCTGAAAGGAGTGGCGAGGCGGGCCAGTTCCCAGCTGTACGCAGCAGAGACTCTTTTCACCCGTTACAGAGTCAGCTTCCCAGATGGGCCTGTAGCGAAGGACTGGGCCCTGGAAAAACTCCGAGCTCTGCGCTGGGCCGTCTCAGAGGTCATTTCTTAGGCCCTGTCCACACGTAGCCGGGGATCTGCCAAAACGTAGATATTTTTCTACGTTTTGGCCTGTCATCCACACGAAAACTGAGTTTTTTCACACGGAAACGGATCTTTTTAAAAACTCCGGCCAAAGTGAAGATCTGCGTTTTCTCCGTTTTGGGTGTCTGCGTGTGGACAGACAAAACCGGAGTTTTAAGGTCCGCAACGTCACTTTCCGCGACAAAAAAATGCTGACATCACGTGTGTGACCTGTGTTCACACTAGCCGACAGCATGGATGCCCTCAGAGCTGCGCTCTTAACAACGTATTTATCGGGGTACGTGTGGACAGAGTTATTTATTAAAACGAGGTGGTGTGGATGCAAGTTTTTGGAGGGGCGGATATTCGTTTAAAAAAAAAAACAGCTACGTGTGGACTAGGCCTTAGTCCCCGTCTGCATCTGAATGAAAAACAGTTTGGTAAATTTTCACATAAAACTTCCAGTGTTTTTTCTCAGGTCCAGCATCACGATGGCATCACTGGTACGGAGTCTCCTAAAGTGGCTGAAATGTACACACAGCACCTCGTCCAGGCCATGATGGGAGTGGACGAGCTTTTAGCCGCGCTCTTTCTGCTGCCGCATAACCTCGCCGCCTCCAACATCCGGGACACGAACTTCCACAGAAAAGGTGCAAATCGGCTTGTTAAAGCGACGGCCTCCATGAACACAGGAGGGCCTCTAAATGCATGTTGCTCTAATAGGTAGAATCCAGTTTTCTTCTCCAGAATCCCTCGCTATCTCACACCTGTCTTCACTTTCTGTTCATCTAAAGCGGTGCCTGGAGGTTAAACTGGACTCGGGCCTCTCTGTGTTACGTCAAGTAAATGCCACTGTCAAATCGTGCTTCATTCAACTAGGTCACGTTGCACAGCTTAAACAGATTTCTCGTGCTTTCATCACATCCAGGCTGGACTCACTTCTCTTGGGTCCGCTCTAGAACGTCTGCAGAAAGTCCAAAATGCAGCAGCTCATTTCTAACCAGCACAAATACATGTTCGCATTTGACCCCTATATATGTTAAACTCATACAGGATTCCTGTTTTTCACGGAATGACGTTAAAGATCCTCCCTTTTGTTTTTTAAACTCTTCGTGATCAGGCTCCTGCGTATTTGTCTGAACCAATCATCCACTGTAACCCATCGTAACAGTGGAACAACTAATTAAGGTTCATCAGATCTTTATTTTAATAGGCATGTTTCCACTGGTGAGAATTCAGGATACCGTATTTTCCGGAGTATAAGTCGCACCAGCCATGAAATGTATAATGAAGAAGAAAGTAACATATATAAGTCGCATTTTGGGGGGAAATTTTATTATTTTTCTTACAAAATCTGAGACCAAGCATTTCACATGGCAAGACAAGTACCGGTAACAATAACAGAAGAAACAACCGGCTGTTGCATCAGCGGTATGCGCAGCAGTGCGCCACGGTCTCCAGCAGAGGATGGCGGTGTTTCAAACCCTCCCAGTGGGACAGGGGAGCTCATTCCTGGGCCGGAGCCGGCCAGCAGCAGCGCGGTATAGCCTACATCATTTGGTATATAAGTCGCAGAACCAGCCAGACTATGAAAAAAAGTGTGACTTATAGTCCGGAAAATACGGTAGTTTATGAGAGGAGGGAATTGCCCCTCCCTGGGCTGCCTCCTTACTGTGGTGGAGGGGTTGCAGGGGTGGACATTAACTTCAAAACCAACCGGCCACGCGGAAAATCTACCGGCCCCACAGGTCAGCTGCCAAAACGAGTCAAAATAACAACTGAACCGTTTTAAATATAATAAACCATTATTTTGTACACATTCATGAACATAATAAACTTTTCTGTATATATTTACATATTTACAACCAGCACTGTGTCAGTCTCTGGCACCATTGTGATGCAGGCTGAATATTTGGCTAGTGGTGGACTAGTATGTTACTCCACCTCAAAGTTCTTGTCAAGCTCGTCCTCTTATTTCTTGCTCATCGTGGAGAGCAAGCGGCGCTGACCCACGCACATGAAATCTTCCTCTGGCTCTGCGTCGTCCATCTCAGCAGCAGTGGGAGTCTTTCCATCCATGAAATCAAGACGCCTTCGCCGTTGGACATCATGAAACCATACGTTTATGGCTGGCTTTTCCAGTTTATCTTGCTGTGCTTTCGTCGTCGCCACGAGGGCCTTTGCAGCTGGCGACTCTCCTACCATTGCTGTATTTGCAGTCTTTTCTGCCTTCATGTGGCTCGCTGTTTTTTCGTGGTCTTTAATGTATTCTAGTTTGAATTTGTTTGTTCCCTCAACAAAACTCGATTTTGTCGTTGCATACTTCCGGCATACAACGCAATACATCACCTCCTCCGCTTTGCTGTACTCGAGCCATTCTTGGTGCCTCCCGTCTTCTTTAAACCGCCAAGAATCATTCCACCTACGCACACGCTTCTCTGCTTCATACCTTTTCGAACTGTCTCGCTTCTCCTCACCAGTTTTAAACCGTTTTGCCGGAGGTTTCATCAGGGAGTCCCATCCCTGTGGTGGCGCCATCTTCCTGCGTGTTTGTGTGTTTCTAGTGTGGTTTCACTCCGTCTTTTACAGTGAACTCGCCTCTAGTCACATGAACCTGTGCAGTGCGCAGTGGAATCGAAAACGGCGGCTTCCTACAGGGCGCGGCCATGATGTATCCCAACACTACTACGCACGGCCACAGGGGGAGGTGAAAGCCGGTGTGTAAATGACAAACAAAGCTTGGGCGCCACCCGGGTGGTAAGTCGTCAATTATTTACCGCCCGACAAGAAAATTTAAAGCCATTGGCGCCCGGGCCCTTTAAAGGTCCACCTCTGGGTTGGATTGTCGCAGTGATCCTCGGAGCAAAGTTGTCTGAGGCTTTATTCTGGTAGGGTCACCCATGGAAAACAGGTCTTAGGTGAGGGGTCAGACAAAGAGCAGCCCAAAGACCCCTTATGATGACCGGACATGGCCGCAGGGTCGTCGGTGCCTGTCGTGGTGGCAATCCCTGAACCCGCTGGTGGACCAACGCTGTTTACAGTGGGGACGGTGTGCTGCTGACCTCGAGTCAATATGTTGTGGATCGGTGGGCAGAATACTTCGAAGACCTCCTCAGTCCCACTGGCACGTCTTCCAGTGAGGAAGCAGAGTCTGGGGACTTTGGGTTGGACTCTGCAATCTCTGGTGCTGAGGTCACTGAGGTGGTCAAACAGCTCCTTGGTGGCAAGGTTCCGGGGGTGGACAAGATCCTCCCAGAGTTCCTTAAAGCTCTGGATGTTGTGGGTTACCTACCCCTGACCAGGTGCTCCATTAGCTCCTGAAATTGGCCTGGTAAACTACATGTTTGGCCAACCTGGTGAAGTGGAGACGCATTGTGGAAAGTTCTGGAAAAATTACTCTGAAATAATTAATAAAGTATTTTTGAATTTGAATTTGAATTGAATTGAAATGAGCTGATCCGGGATTTCCTGTTTCCAGATGCTGATCATAGTTTGGAGCAGCATGTCATCATTTACAACCCGTTAGCCTGGAATGTCACCACCATGGTTAACGTTACCATAACATTCCCAAGTGCGATCGTCTACGATGATGACGGACAGCCGGTTCCTGCACAAGTATTCCTCATCCTGTTTGCTGTGATTGACCTTGTCTTGAATGTCATCTAATTAGACGTTCTTGGTTGCTAGATCCAGCGTTCAGCACAGTCCAACATATCCTACGATCTTTTCATCCTTGTGGAACTGGGCGGCCTTCAGCACAAGAAATACTTGATCAAGGTCTCTGGGACACCATGCTCCAAGAAATCCAAATGTTTGAACACGTATGAAGCAAAAGCAGCAGTGTTTGAGAGGCGTAGTGTGAAGGACTGGAGGAAAACAGGACGGCGACTTCTACCAGTCCTGAGTGAAAGTTACAAACTGATGTTTGACCGGGACACCAATCTCCTGCACAGCATCACCTACCTGTATGTTCTGTAAAGTTTCATTCAGCCTAAGCTTTTGCCTTTACTTTTTTATCACGTGTGAGCTAGAAAACTAAACATTTTGTCTTGTTTTGTCGTTGGTAGTCAGGAAAATAGACGAGTTAGAATGACACAGGATTTCTGGGAATACGATGCAAATGGAGACGTAAAAGCTGGTCCCATCTCTGATAACTACATCTTCAGCGCCAACGGCTCGGCTGTTCGGGCCTACAAGGCTGTGGCGATGGAGATTATCCCAGGAAAGATTGTTACTGAGATCAGACAGTACTTCTACAGGTGGGTACAACAATCCATCCAGTTTTCTTATCTGTTTTGTTGTAACACCTTCAGACTTACTCTAGACTTACGCGTTTCATCTTGTAGAGAGGACGGTGATGAAGACTACGCTTTCTCAATCACTACCCGTGTCCCTGAATGTTCTGGGACCGTACTGCAGTGCCACAGGTTGGAGCAGAGCTACTCACTAGGTCCCCTTCATATCAACACCGAGGTAGTACTCAGGACCAGCTCGTCCCTTAAGAACAACAGAACTCTGTACTCGGATGACAATGGCTACCAGATGATGAAAAGGATATACAAGAAATTCCCCAATAACACTTTAGCAAGGGTAGGTGGATGAATTCGGCATAATTGCTGGTAGAAGTAAGAATGTTATTTATGAAAAGCATCGTTTTGTAGAATTACTTCCCCATGGTTCGGACAGCCTACATTGAAGATGATCTCAGTCGTTTGGTGCTCCTCAGTGACAGAGCTCACGGTGTGTCCAGTCAAGCCAACGGACAACTAGAGGTACAAAAAAAACCTCTCCTTCTTAGAGCTTCTCGTCACAGGAACATTTCACCATGGGATTCTTCCCTCAGGTTATGCTCCATCGACGGCTCTGGAATAATTTAGCCTGGAATCTTGGCTACAACCTGACTTTAAACGACAGCTCGGTGGTGACACCAACCCTTTGGATGGTGCTGGGCTCTGTAGGCGCCACCTCCAAACTGCATCCGCGGGGAGCAGTAGAGCTGCAGCACAGACCTGTCATCATGCCAATAGACCAGCCTCGTAAGTGTAAACAGTTACCCAAATATCTGTAGTCCCTTACACAGTTTAAATCACAATCTTTTCTCAGTCTGGGTGGTATGTTGGGATTCCCCAGGGTTGTGTTCTTGGCCTAATACTGTTTTACTTTTCTACATAATTCTATTTAGTTTAATACTAAATTTGTGTGATTAAATTTAGACAATGTTTTCATTACGGCAACACCACTCAGACAAACTACATTGTGCTCCATTTTAATCTCATCTAATCACTAAAATCAATATTTCGATACAAACAAAACGGCTCAAAACAATTCATATGTGAATTTTTGTATGTAGTTGTATAATTACACCCCTGGACTCTTGTCTATGTATTGAATTCTTCTGCATACTTTGTTCAATAAAGTTATCTAAAATAGCGTCCCATTTCATAAAAATACCCCAAAACTTATTTTTCCCATGTGAGTAATGTTGAGTGAGTAAATGTTCAGACAAAGGTCACCAACCTTTGGGAAGCTGAGAGCTACTTCATGGGTTTTGAGCATCGACATATATACTGGAGAAATCATGCCCATAGGCTCGAATTATAAGTTTTTGATTTAAAATGGGAGGTTCCCACCCCCGCCTTTTTGACCTTGTCACACGCATCGCCCAGACAATCCAAGAATGGGAAAAGAGGTGGAGCTGAGGGTGGGGCTGTTACAGTTGGAACAAATGAACCAATGTAGCTACTAGCTTACTTAGTTAGCCGAAGAAGCTAAGAAGGACTCCGGGGACTGTGGTAGCCCACCCGCGCATGGCCGACTGGCTCCGTGCGAGGCACAGAACACTGCGATCATAACACCGTGGCCTTTTACATCGGCTCATACTCTACAATCGGAGATCAGCAGGACATTAGTTACATGCTAACCCAAAGCTAACGGGTTTTTTTCTTCCATGTTTAGCAAGAAAACCGCGGTGGAGTGACTCCAAAGTGAAGGCACCTCCGGCCTGCTTAGTAACAAAGTGATAACTAGGTAAGCAGACTGAGGACATCGGGCCTCACTGGTCCCGACGGGAGCGTCAACTTGACTCCCAGCTCTGTGTCGACACACAGCCGGGTACTGTTGACACTTTCAGAGTCGGGACCGTCGACAACGCCGTTGTCACAACGGCGATGTGACCAGCATGACTAGAGCCTTCTCATTTGAGCCGGTCCGCTTGTCCCGGCTGCCCCGGGAAATGGGAACAGCCAGCCGCCTGCTCTAGCAACTCGTCTCGGACAGGAGACAGAAGACCGACATCCGCTCAAGTTTTTTATCCCGCCAGCAGCCCCACTAACATGTTTGACCAAGCAGTTAAAAGACACAGCATTTCCCTGTTCAACCATCAAAAACAAGTACAGAAATATAATTTTACTGATAAAAAGAAGCAGGAACTGCTTGGACGATCTGTTAGTGCAGTTAGTAGCCACAGCCTGCCCTCTTTGTCCAAATAATTCCACCATGATTAACATCCAACCACGAACACACAGCGGGCGCAACCAAAGTTCAGAGTCAAAATGGCCAAACACCTATGAACTTGATGTCGAGGCTGAGGCCTTCAATTGAGCTAGCTCCCATCGCTAGCTCTGGCTCTGACGTGGGTCTGATGATCATTAATTATTCAGAATTTTAAGCATTTAATTCCACCTAAACAGAAGAGTTACAAAAAAGTTCACCCCCCTCAGAGTTGTCATGAATCTAAACTATATCAGTTAAACCTAAAATGGGTTTTTGAACCAGGCTGTAAACATGATCATTTCTGCTGTGAAATTGGCATTTTTAACATGGGAGTCAATGAGGATTTGCTCACTTCTGGTGCCAGCCCCTAGTGGATGAGGGTGGAACTGCAACTTTAGCCACTTCCCAAGATTGTGGGGGCCTGGTTTTGATCCATATGTAGGGCTACCAGGTTGATACCAAGTGACCTTTGAATAGATCAGAGTTAAACTAAAGTTCACGTTTAATAGACAAACACTTTTATGGTTCCCGAGGACACCATGGTGCCTGCGGGCACCAGGTTGGTGACCCCTGACATAGAGCACTTTATTTATTTGTGGTGGGCAGTCTGGGAATATTTATTGGGCCAAATATCAGTTACAAAGATAAGGAAGTATTTATTTATAAAAGTCGTTCATGTTTCCTACAAAAAAGAATTACAATTGAACAGTGAGCACACACTGGCCATTTCTCAATACTCAGGGACGCTGCGTTCTTGTGTACTAGACAAGTATGTTCTTGGCAAGGACACTAGAAAGTCCATTCTACCTAGTGCGGGTTAGGTGGAGTAGATATGTAAACATGACATGATTTGATTTTCTTGCCAATGGAAGCACAACTATCACGGTGACCAAAACTGTTCTTAACTTAAATGAATAAACACCCAAACTAATTCTGTTATCACAAACACTTTCTTCCAGCTGTAAAACATAAAAATATATCCACATGAGGACTTCACCACTATTTAAATCAAGCCCCCACAATGCGGGACAGAAATTGAGGCCAATAAAGTTAAATAAATTGCAGTTCCACCCTCATCCACTAGGGGCTGGTGTCAGAAGCGAGCAAATCCTCATTGACTCCCATGTTAAAAATACCAATTTCACAGCAGAAATAAACATGTTTACAGCCTGGTTCCAAAACATGTTTTTTGTTTAAATGATCTAGTTTATACTCAAGACAACTCTGAGGGGGGTGATTTTTTTTTCTCACTCTTCTGTTTAAGTGTATTAAAAGCCTAAAATTCTGTATAATTAATGAGCATCAGACCCACGTGACCACAGAGCTAGCTCCGGGGAAAGGCCTCAGTAGAGCCTCGGCCTGGCTTGGAAACTGCTCTGGGATTTTGAGTCTCTGTGTTTGTGTATTCTTTTTTGGATATTATTTGTGTAATTGTTGGACAAAATGACTTGCTGTGGCATTAATTGCACTAATAGAGCGTCCAAGGAGTCTCCACTTCATTTTTTTCGGTAAGTAAAATTATATTCATGTATTTTAGGTCACTGCCGAGCTGAGCTTACATTTTAACATGTACTGTTTAACCATGAAATTTAAATGTAATAGGGTAAAACCCAGTGCATTTAACATAATGCTGCACTTTAGAAAATGGGTTGAAATATAACATGTTGGTGGAGCTGGGTTCCGACTATCGGCTTGTGGAGCTCTCGGGAGACCGATGTTTTCCACCCGTTCTCTCCTCCCCGCAGCTCGGCGCATCTCTGTCTGATCGCGGCTTCTGACTGCTGCGCGGGCTGCCAGCTTGTGGAGCTCTGGGATGGAAACCTTTCCACCCGGTTCTCCCCAGCGGCAGCTCTGCGCGTCTCAGATTGCAGCTGCATTTGTCTGCTGTGCGGCTGCCGGCTTGTGGAGCTCTCGGGAGACCTCTGTGTTCTACCCGGTTTTACCCAGCTGTCAGCCCGGCGTATCTCTGACTCAGAAGCTCTGGTGTTGTGCACAGTTAACTCCGGTTGTAGCTAGGTTGCTACCTCCGTTAGCTTAGCTCCCACCTCCGCGTTAGCTTTGGGTTAGCTTCAGATTAGCTTGTAGCTAGTTCGACCGGGTGTCGTCAGTTGATCCCAGCCTTACAGCCACACCCTCAGCTCCTCCTCTCTTCCCTTTTGTGGGATTGTTTGGGCTTGACGGAACCTGTGACACGGTCAAAATGGCGGTGGTGGCCACCTCCCATTTCCCCTCAAAAAACGTGATATTGTGGTCTATGGAAATGAATTGTCCATTATATATGTCGATGATTTATACCCATTTTTTTCCTGTTTGTAAATTCTGCTACATCTGTTGAGGTTTTACACTTGCTCTTGTACTTTTATCGGTATTATTTAATTAATTACCTCATTAATAACTCTGAGATAAACATTGACAGTAGAAACAAAGAAAAAAAACAGAGTTTAATGTCTTCTGTAGGGCTGCCCCAGAAGGAGAAGGAGCTCACACTGAGTACCCCGGTGCCTCCGGTTGTTCTCCCTCCCAACCTCCACCTGCTCAGCCTCAGCATCCCAGGCTGGAACTACAGCTCCCATCATAGCATCCACCTCAGCCACATTCACTCAAGTGAGCCATGAGGAGCACCTTGACATCTTCTGAGTTTCAAAAGTTTAAAATCCATGTTTTTGCTCTTTTACTCGTTTATTTTTCATATAGGTACAGACTTGGTCTCTGAGCCAGACTTTGATCGGGTTTTGCTGAGAATCATGCATCTGTTTGAGGAGGAGGAAGACCCGGAGCTATCAAAGCCAGTCACTATAAACTTAAAGGTGCAGATTAAACAAATACTCATTTCAAGTACTTTTTAATACATATGTAAGCTCTTAAAAACTTTTTTCACCTGTTCCTTATGTGAGCAGGATATTTTGCGAGGCATTGGGGAAGTGACGGTGCTGGAGGAGCGCTCTCTCACAGGGACCTGGGATGTCACAGGTCTGCAGAGGTGGAAGTGGAAAACTGCTGATACTTTAGCAAAAAGTACGGTTCCGTAGAAGTATAGACATATTTTATAAATGTTTTTAAAAATGTATTCCCTGTAAAATATTGAAGTGTCCTTTTTGTTTTAGAGAATGAATCCTGTCCGAGCAGTGGAGATGAAGACTTTACCGTGACCGTCTCACCCAAAGAGATCAGGACCTTCTTTGTCCACTTCAGCTCCAGGAACCTTTAGGCTGGCTCTTCTGAGGATCCATGATCCTGCTTTCAAAGATGAAATCCTCAGTTACTCTGATTTAATTTACTTCGTGCGCAAAATGCTGAATTTGTAAGGAGGCGATTTGCTGATCCTGGACTTGTGGATCACATTAAGTAAAGTGTGCCCCCCCCCCCCCCCCCCCCCATTTGTTTTAATGCCTTTTTCGTTTTTTCCAAAGAATAAAAGCCATGTCTTTACTAATGAGGTAAATACGCCAATCGACATGAATAAAAGATTTGTGGATATTAAAAAAAATGTGGATGTCATTTTTGCAAACTGTCACAAAAAAATCATAGCTTCAACCGAAACTATGAAATGTGTGTGTCATATTTCTATTTAATTATTAATCATTTTAAAAAATCCTTTTTATATTTAAAATTTTTTGTTTTTGTGAAGCGCCTCGTGATTTTCATCTTGAGAGGCGCTATAGACAAGAACATTTTCTTTCTTTCCTTTTTTCTATATATTTGAGAAGCTCTGATGTCCGGGAGAGGCTGGGAGTAGAGCCGCTGCTCTGACGGCGTTGCACATTATTTTTCAGGTATATTTATTCAATTCAAGTTTATAAAGCGCCAAATCACGACAAGAGTCGTCTCAAGGCACGTCACATAATAAACATTCCAACACAGGTCAGTTCATTAAGCCAGTCAGAAAAAATGTTTCCTATATAAGGAACCCAGCAAATAGCATCAAGTCACTGACTATAGAGTCTTTACAGCAACCTCATACTAAGCAAGCATATAGCGACAGTGGAGAGGAAAACTCCCTTTTAACAGGAAGAAACCTCCAGAGGATCCTGGCTCAGTATAAGCAGCCATCCACCACGACTCACTGGGGATGGAGAAGACAGAGCAGACACACACACACACACACACACACACACACACACACACACCAAGCAATTTGTCTATGGTTACATTGTGATTTCTTAATAAATATTCTATTTGGCGAGAGATTATTATTATTATTAACATTATGTTACGCTTCTGAACATTTGGTGCTCTTGTGGGAGCAGATATCCAGAGATGTTCAGCTCATGAACCACAGTTTGTGTGAACGACAGTCTGCCTGGAAGCCGTACAAAAACTGGAACTCCTCCGATGATTCACATTTTGTAGTTGGGTAAACTGGCAGCAGTGAGATGGCAAAACCAACAGTCAGCCCCACCCACCTCTCCAAACTGAAAATAAAGCTCAAAATCTAACTCTGGTGGTTCTCTGGGAGTATGGGGTACCAGGCCCTCTGATACAGGCTGTTAGGTCCCTGTATGACCGGTGTCAGAGCTTGGTCACACACATTGTGTGTGTGTGTGTGTGTGTGTGTGTGTGTGTGTGTGTGTGTGTGTGTGTGTGTGTGTGTGTGTGTGTGTCTGCTCTGTCTTCTCCATCCCCAGTGAGTCGTGGAGGATGGCTGCTTATACTGAGCCAGGATTCTCTGGAGATTTCTTCCTGTTAAAAGGGAGTTTTCCTCTCCACTGTCGCTTTATGCTTGCTTGGTATGAGGATTGCTGTATAGTCACTGACACTAGTCAGTGACTTGATGCAATTTGCTGGGTTCCTTATATAGGAAAATTATTTCTGATGGGCTTAATGAACTGACCTGAATTGGAATTTTTATTATGTGAATTGCCTTGAGACGACTCTTGTCGTGATTTGGCGCTTTATAAATAAACTTGAATTGAATTGAATTGGCGGCCCATGGATCAGGTCTCTGCATTTTGCAGATGATGTGGTCCTGCTGGCTTCATCAGAACGTGATCTCCAGCTTTCGCTGGAGCAGTTCGCAGATGGGTTTGAAGCTGCTGGGATGAGAATCAGCTCCTCTAAATCCAAGACCATGTGTCAGGTGGCATGGTTCCTTTTCAAATTTTCTCCAAAAATGTATTTATTTATTTATTTAAGTTAAGTTAATTCATTCATTTGTTTATAGCAATTTATCAGAGAGATGCAGTTCATAATCCTGACCACTAGAGGTCTGTACGCCCCACGTATTTCTACCACCGGTCTCTGTCGGTGACAACACCCAAACGAGCGCTACATGTCGGTTTGTAGCCAGCTATAATTAGCTCTAAATGGACTGTGTGTGGTTAAACAGTAAGAAATTCCGTTTTTTGTGTTGATAAAGAGCGGTTTGATCATGATTTAAAGGACGTCTCTTGCGATTTTTCCTTAAAATGAGCACTGTAAGTAGTCTACGATTTGCGCAGGGTCTTTCATGCAATGCCTTCTCTTCCCAGTCAGCCGTTTCGTTTATCTTATTTGTGACATTAGACACACACTTGCACGATTCAGGGTGTCTTTTTGTGTGTGGAAGGAGATGACTGAAGCCGTGCGGAGGTAGCGTTTGTTGCTAGGATGCAAGATAAGGGAGGATGCTGATGTGTTGCATCACCTGCAGAGCTGCAGGGTCATGTTTTTTTTCATTTATGTGTGTGTGTGTGTGTGTGTGTGTGTGTGTGTGTGTGTGTGTGTGTGTGTGTGTGTGTGTGTGTGTGTGTGTGACTAGAAAAAGGAGAGGGAGCAGAAGAGGAAGCTGCAGCACTTTCTGAGTGACTTGGCTTTACTTGGATCATTACAGGTTTGATCAGAACTCACACAGCAACAATTCAGTGTGCATATGTGGATTTTTTTCTTGTCCACACAGGGTAGAATATCAGCGTGGTGGCAAAAATATAGCCTTAAACAAGCTTAAAATTAATGTTTTTTAGAAATTCATATCTGCCATGATGTAAGTGTTATTTACCCCACAGGGTTTTAAGTACTTCCAACCATGGCTAAGGGGGAAGGAGGAGTTGCTGCTGACTGTCGTCAACGAGGATCTGGTGAGTTTCTTATCATGAATGTGTACAAAAACACGCAGATTCATTACGTTTCTTATTCTCCTTTTACGGGTCCTGCCCTTGCGTGTGCTGCCTTGCAGGGTTGGCGTTCTCCAGGTTTTCTGGTATCCAGAGCATCCTTGAACAGCTCCAGCAGCAGCTGTAGCAGTAGCGGCGTCTCTCCCAGCAGCAGCTCTCCCAGCCTGGACAGTGGCAGCAGCTCCCCCCTACCCGGGGAGCCTCGGGGCACAATGGACTCCCGGTCTCGCACGCATACCACGACACAGCCGCAGACACCTAGGTAACATATGGGATTTTGTGTGCTTAAACATTAACATGTATGTGTTTTGTTTTAAACAGTGGTGTTAAAGGAAGCATTAGGCTTTTTCTGGTTTTAAAGCAGCCTTTTTCCATGTTGGACTCAGTTTATCCATCCATCCATTTTCTGAACCCGCTTGTCCACGTAGGGCCGCAGGGGGCTTAGTTTAAGCTATAATTTCCAGCTATTGCCTAGAACCGGTGCTAACCACGTCGCGAACGTGGGATTAGCCATCCAGTTACCATTAAACCAATACATTCTCACACCCAAGGCATCAAAATATCCCGCGTGTAACCAAGCCTCAATATATGACGATTCGGGACGCCCCAGCGCATCAGTAGACGACGATCAGGGACACGCTGGGACACGTGGCTCTGCTGGCGTCACTGTTTGACGCGCGCGGTCACACGGACATTATTCGACTATTTAACGTTCCCCTCACCCCAATCCTAACCTTAAGGTTCATAAACTGTGACCTTAAGGTTAGGATTGGGGTGAGGGGAAGTTAAGTAGTTCACAAGTAGTTCTAATGTCCGTCTCACCACCAGCGTTGGATACCGATGCTCTGGGACGCTGCGTCACCAGTTTGTCCCTGATCATCTTATCCTGACGCGCTGGGGCATCCCGAATGGTCATATATTGAGGCTTGGTCACACGCGTCATATTTTGACGCCTTGGGTGTGAGAATGTGTTGATTAAACTTGCACTTCCCCATGATGCAAGCGCCCACTAGCTTAACCAGCTAATGTGCTCATCTAAAAATAGCCCCCTTTCACAACCAACTGAATGTGTACGGTTCCGCTTACGCCAACATCGTACACAAAAAATGCTGAACACTAACTAGAAAATCACAAAAATTTTATAGAAATAAAAGAATCTTGTTTATTGGGTCTTTGGTAATTTAAGACCTTTGGAAACTGTTTTAAAGAGCAAGTCACCCCCTACCAGAGTCTAACTCAACTCCCACTTCATGTTTGAAAAATGCAACAAATACGGTTGCCTAGCAGACCGAGAGGGTGGAGCTGCTAACAAATACACACACACACAGGCTCACGACAGCATTGTGACATCATAATGTACCAGTTTACATCATAGCATACCTCGTCTGCTGTGAGGTTTGTTCTTTTGTGTAAAGTCTTGTCCTGTCTGATTCTGTTAACTACTATGTCTATGGTTTTTTGGGTTGGTGTTTTTGTGAACAGGGATGTGACGTCATGTGAGATGAGTATGTCGTTGTCTTCTGTTGTAATCTCCTTTAGTTCTTTTGCCAGTTCTATGCTGTTTTTGCAGCGTTGATCCGTGTTACCTAATAACGGGCTGATGATTTTGCTGATATCTCTTGCCATGTTGTATGTTGGTGTACCTATGTTGTCAACTACTGTAAATCTGCTCCAATAACCAGGGTTGCACCCAGAAAATGTTGGTAAGGGTGGCCAGACGTGGACAAGCAAAACTGTTGGGTGGCACACTGATTACTTTTTTTAATTCTTTATTTGGTTTTACATTTATTTCTTGCAAAAATAAGAGGGATTTATGGTTTGAGTGAACATTAATATGATTTATTAACACTGGTCTTCCTTGGGCCTTGGGAGGGGGTCAGCAATTTTCTAGGTGTGGCCATGGCCACCCCTTGGGTGCGCCACTGCTGATAACTTGCATCCCAGTGATTCTTTATGGTTTCCCCAGGGAGCCCAGCAGTGAGGAACATCTTCTCCCAGCTTCTCCCAGTGAAAGAGAGATGGCAGTACCAGTAAGAATGCTAAAAGAACCAGTTTAGAAAACGTCAACATCAATCCCCTTTGAGGTGATCTCCCAGACTCGTTCTTGTACCCTCTACAGGAGGTGAACTGCACCCTGTTTTTATTGGCCGGCTACGTCAAGTACGGACGCCCTTACGCCTGGATCCGCTCCAACCACGAGCGCCTGGTCAACATCGGCGGCACCGACTCGATGGTCAGGGACACGCCCATGAAATTAAAGTCCATCACTGACTGGCAGACACGAAGTACGGAAAACAATGAGTAGAGTTCCAGCTGAGAGAAAGTTACCATTTCAGTGTGGAGAATTAATAATTACGTGAGTTTCCATGAGGCGGATCGGACGGCATGTGCTTTAATAGGAAAACTGAATGTTTCTGCAGGTATCCGTGTGTGGGATGTTCTGAGTGAGCTGGTGTCCCTGTGCACCGTTCCTTCTCCCACCAACCCCTTCGCCTTGGACATGCGTTACATCAAAAACCTTCCCCTGCCAGATCGCTTCCTGGTCACTGGAGCTCTTCTCAACTTCCTGGAGACGTATGTGGTGTACGGGAACCGGGATGAGCTGCACTATGACAAAGGTGGCCCATCTCTTTTTTAGTATTTACTGTAAATTATAAGTTTAAATGACTTAATTGATTACTTTTCCATTTTCATTTCAGTGGTGGAGGAGGTGAAACCTCTGAGGCGTCTGCATGTCCAGTCTCTGTTGGAGTTACAGCGACTCCGAGGACGTTCCACAGCAACAGGCACTTTGAGATTAATTCTCCACGAGGGGACAGTTTCTGTAGGAAGCTTGTGAAAAATAAACACCTGATCTGGTGTAGATAGCTCTTTGAGCAACCTCAGTTTGGAGAAATAGATTAGTTCTCACTGGATTGATGGGCTAATGGCTAGTCTAAGCAGAGCCAAAATCAAAGTGGCATGGTACACTGAATAAACCTTCTGCTGGCATCATGTTAAGTCCAGGGGCGACCCCAGAAAATTTTGATAAGGGTGGCCAGATGGGTCCAAAGACAACATTGGGGTGGAACACCAAATAGGTCCTTGTGGTAACTCTGGGAGAGTTTAGCCTGTGGCGATGCATCACATTGCTCTTTTTATTTAAAACAATAAAAATAAAAAATGTATCCAAACCCTTAAGTCAAATTTGAGAAACAAACATTTCTGACAAATACATTTAGGTTATTTGAAATTTTATTTTTTTTGTTTAATTCGCCTGCTGCTGTCTTCACAAAAAACTATTGAGCTCTAAACTTTTTTCCAATGATGAGCAAGCAGAAACACATGTTGGAAGTATTAGAGCTAGCTGCTACCACCATTATTTATTCTTGCAAACATCCAAAGCAAATTTCGGCAGTGTCCAAATCCAGGGACCGTATCCTTCCGAGTGCACATTTCAAAGCTGATAACTTCACAGCAAAGCAACGAGGCTGTCCAGATTTGAAGATGCTCGAAATGCGTTCTTGTTTTCCCCAAATCTGGACGACTATTTGTTTGCATATTTGGCTAAACCATCCAAATTTACTGCTGCTCACTTCCTGTTTTAGCAGTGGGAGGATCCAACCCATGTGGACCGGTTAGGACAAGTACTCACAAGAATGCTAGCCCATGATTAGGTCAAAGCTCTAGTGATGTGTCGGTTGCGAACGAACCGGCTCTAAGAGCCGACTCTTTGAAGTGAACGTGAAGTGAGAAAATGAGCGCCAGCAGTCGGAAAGTGGATATTTTTTAAAGTGTTCAGTTAATAAATCCATAGAAAAATTTGATATATTGCATTTTTTTACATCAGTAAATCATTTTACATATAGTTTCATTATTTTGGTTATAAATGTACTCTACGCAACAAAAAAATCTAAGGAGCCACTTGGGAGCCTCTTTTTGGTGAGCTGAGCCAAAAGAACAGACTCTGTAAAAAGAGCCGGAATTCCCATCACTACAAAGCTCCCAAAAATAAGTTTTAAAGATGGCTGAAATCAAGTTTGATCAGAGTAGTCGTTAGCTTTTAAATCGCAGAACAAATCTCCATTTCTTCAAACTGAGGCTGTTCAAAGACCCATCAAAAGTTCTTTCCGCAGAATTCCACTTCCAAATATCTCAACTATTCAAATGTGATTTAATTTACTTTTAATGTGTAAAATAAGTTCTTTATAATTTAAGAAAACTATACTGAACTTGAGTTTAAGTCTAAACTCAGCTGGTTGTGGTTGCAGCAGCCAGACTGAGCTGTAGCTTTAGTCTGAAGACGCTCACGTGAAGTCTGCTGAAATGTGAGGGCAACACTACGGAGTCGTGCGATAGCTCCAAACTCCCAGGACCTGACGGGCCGCCCCCTCGCCCTTCAACCACCCCACAAGACCGTTCACCAGGCCACATATAAACTTTTAAAGTTGAACTTGGAAACAGAACCACACATCAGGGTTCACAGTGCAGAAGTTAAATATTTGTCTTGCTCAAAATAACCAGTTTGCACTCATTGTATAAAAGTTTTAATATCTCGTAAAATACACATTTAGATAAATATGTACAGACAAAAACAGAACACTGATAAAAATGCATCCTACAGCAGGCATATAACCCCTTCTCTAGAAAAAAGTTGGGCGTTTTGCGAGATACGGATTGTAAAAAAAACAATTTACTAAATAACGTGGTGCATCTCAATAAAAAAACTTTCAGTTAAAAAAAAAAGGCAAAGTTTGTAGCTTAAATATTGTCAGAAAACAAAAAGGAGACGTTTGCAGCCTCGGAGTGTGGCACTAATCCTCCAACACTTGTAAACCCTGCAGAAATCCCCATCATGAGGGCTCGTTATGCAACGCGCCACATATTGGCCAACAGTCAGGTTAAAAAATGACTAATTTTGGAGTTTCAGGACAAAGCTGCTCAAACTGGAATGTTGTGGCTGGACACAAAAGAGATTTCAAGGCTTTTGGGAAGATTCCTGGTCTCAGATTTCCCCGGCGTGGAATGCAGGTGCACATCCGTGCATTCCTCACAGAGATGCCACAGGGGAGCACAATGTGCCCACTGTTCACAGGAGCCACGGTAGCTTGTGCACGTCAATGCAAATAACTCATGACTGTTGTTGTTTGTGCAGGAGGGGATTTAATAAAAGGTGGTAGAGGTTGCTTCTGATGTGCCAGCTTTCGATAAAAGCCAGGGTTAATCTGACTCGTCACAGGTAAAAAAAAAAACACAAAACACAAGGTTTTCTCCGCTTTCGGCGACATTTTGGTCGCCTGAAACAAACCCAAAGAGACGAGGACCACGTCGAGTCCGTCATCCAACTCATTCATTCGATGCCACATAGGACGGTGCATCCGCCGGCATCACTCACTCGCCAATTATGACATCGTCTCACACAGTTACAACACGCCCAAATATGGACGTGGCAGTTTGAACCCTTCCACCCTTCCTGACATCTTATGATCAGTCCCTCCCTTCCTTCCTTCCCTCTTGAAGCTGCCAGCAGGCCAACGTGGAGCCTTGTTTTGGTGCAGAAGTTCAGCTTCAGCTGTCAGAGGCTGATCCTCTTCTGGTGATGGCTCTCATGGGGCTTCGAGATGCAGAACCTTGTCTCTTCCAGCGACCTGAGGAGATAAGGTGGGTCAGTGACGAAGGAATCTTAAAATCTTGCAAAAAGGAGCAAACGCAAGTAAAAAAAAAAAAAAGCCTCACCTTTACCGAAGCCAGCAGGCAGCGTGGAGCTCTTGGAAGGAGAGCTGGACGGCTCCTCTCCACGTTTCACGTCTCCGGGCGTCAACGTGGCCGAGCCATCCTGCCAGTCGCTCAGCGCTCGCTGGAAGGAGTCAGCCAGACAGGCGGTCATGTCCCGCGCCCGCTCTGCACGGCTGCACCAGAACACCCGACACTGCAGCTGCTGTCCCTGATGCTTGCAGATGTACAGGAACACGTTGGGTCTGTTGGCGTCCGCAGCGCAGTACGCTATGTCCTGCAGGTACGTTTTGGTCAGCTGCCGCCCCGTGCTCAGCTCCTTGACCTCCACGTACCTCGGCCGCACCACCAGCGCGTGGTCTTTGCTCAGCTTCTTCCGGTTAGCATTCCCCTCTAGCATTTGCGCGATGGCGTCCTGAGCCTGCGCTCGATCAAGGGAGAAGATCTTCACCGTGCCCAGGTAGTGAACTTTGAACAGGGGGTCGCCGTGGGACAGCAACTCCGTCCGGTCGCGGCGGAAGTGGCGTCGGAAGGCGGCAGGAGAGTTCTTGAGGGTCTGCATGAGGTGGAAACTTCCAAGAGCCATGGCGTCCTTGGAGCTGGGCTTGGAAGACTTTTCAGCTGAAGGGCTGACAAACGGAGCGTGGCCGTTTTTATCTGGAACGAGGCATATAAAAATTTGTATTCAAACCTCAGTACGATGCAGTTTTTGCATCACCGTTCATTTGAGGAAAATGCAAGTCAGCATAAAGTGGTAAAAGGTCACCAAACAGGACTGGTTACACCTGTGACGCACGCAGAGTGAAATATTCAGATGCAAGCCAGAGAGTTGCATGTTCATTTACAGGCTGGTTTGACTTGCAGATGGGACTGGAGACGAGCCAAAATAATCTGTTCAAACAAAAGCCGAATAACCGAACAAGATCATAGCGTACTTTTATCACAGCTGATGAACAAGAGCGTCCCAATCCAGCATCACATGTCCACGCCCGGCCTCCCATTGTCCTGCTTGTATTTTTTCCTCCTCTCTCATTTCTCAGCTATTCTTTTAAACATCCCAGTTTCCCTCCTTGGATCTGCTTCTCACAGAGAACCAACAACACGTCTGAGGCCATTGTTGGAGAAAACCCCAGTGCAGGAAACAGCTTTGCATCCCCCTCCCTTAAAAGCCATTTCTCCCACAAACAATGGCATGCTTTTGAGTCTGTGTCATGTCACAAAAACAGAGATGCAAGCTGACCCTCAGTCCACAATGACCCCTCGGCTTACACATATACTGTTGCAGGAGTGGGTCGAAAACATGGAAAAGTACTTGCGCCACCAGTTTTGCATCAGAACCATAACACTGGTGTCACATTGCACACAGGTGCAAATCAATAATTCAACAGATAGAATTCAAATGTGCAGTTTGAACGTCACTGGGATTGCAGGAAGTGATTATAATTTGAGTAAAGTGCAACTTGTTTACTAGTGCATGCAAAATCCTTTCAAAAGGGATCACTTTGGAATTTATTCTGATACATCTGTGGAACACTTGGGGAATTTTGGAGACAAAAGTGCATTTTTTATTTTGAAACTTGCAAAAATTAAATTAAAAAATTGTTTGGTCCAAGTTATGCTGCTGCACCGAGGCAAATTATTTAGGTTCCTATTCACTTTTACGTAAATTTACGTGTAATATTCAGTTTAATTATCAAAGCCGAATAAACTGCCAGTCTAAATTTGTAAAAAAAAAAAAAAATAATAATAATAATAATAATGATAAAACTATTTTCCTACAACATTTAATTCTAAAAATCATAACGGAACTAAAAATTACATTTTTTTATAACGTAATTAGGCATGACCCCGAAAAGCTGCGTTCAACTCACTCCTGTAAAACACACCATTTCCATTAAAACACCAACATTCCTAACAGGAAACATTTCTAACAAGTCACATTTGGATTTATCTGATAGCTAAAGTTGTCCACGTGCACGGCTTCCATTCCTAATCTTACCTGGCCACAGTTTCATGCAAACGACGTCCCGGAGTCCGCTTCAGGTGAACCGTTGCGATATTTGAAAAGCGCATTCAGGGGAAAGTCGAAATCTGCCTCCACTTTCTGTCCTTCAAAAGAAATTTTTATTTAACAAACTCGGCCGAATTTGTCTTCCACTCGTCTCCTGCCCGCGTTTGTAAGCAGAGCTCCTCAGACGCACACCAGACGTAGATAAGACGGAGAGAAGTTAATGAACGGACTGACTCACGGAGGTCTGTGCTCTCAGTGTGGGTGGCTCGGAAAGTGACTGAATCACAACAGCGCGTGCGACCAGCGCTTTTAAAAAGCGCAGGCGCGAGCCCGACACACGTGAACGAGCACTGGAGGGGAGTCTGGGCTGGCTCTACAGTACATGGGAATAATTAACCTGCCTTTGTTTCACTTACTGGAACCTATTTATGGGTCATTTATCACACAGACATTTGTTTTTATTAAATTTAACTTGGTGCATGTCCCTTAATAATTAGACATTCGTTTTTTTAATCAAATCAACAAAATGTATAGTTTTACATCCAAAATCTATAAACAATAGAGACGTTTTTACATAAGAAGTAACAAAACATATTTTTATGTCAACTCAGCTATTTTTATCTATATCAATATCCAAGAATTATTACTTCCTGAAAGGCATCTGTTTGAAGAAATAACCGTTTATACCCTACAGGACTAACTGACCAAGTGTATTGTGGTTGGCATTTTAAAATAGTTACAAATTTCCCAGCAGCTCGTGCATAATTTCATGTAGTCCTGCTCAGTTTCATGTTACAAACTTATTTAGGGCGAAATGTTTAGAAATTCTGCTGAACCAGAATTGCTCCAATTACAGAATTAAATGGAAATAACTATTATGTGAAGCGAGCGTAAAGGTTTGCTCTTAGCTGTGCTCAGACTATTATACTTTTACATTTTTTGCACCTAAAACTGGTTGTGTGTGTCTGTGTGTGTGTGTGTGTGTGCGTGCGTGCGTGTGTGTGTGTGTGTGTGTGTGTGTGTGTGTGTGTGTGTGTGTGTGTGTGTGTGTGTGTGTGTGTGTGACAGACAGAGAGAGAGAGTGTGTGTGTAAAATCAATTTTAGCCTTGTTTTATTCATCCATCCATTTTCATCCGCTTAGCCGGTGTCGGGTCGCGGGGGCAGTAGCCTAAGGCGAGAGGCCCAGACTTCCCTCTCCCCAGCCACTTGGGCCAGCTCCTCTGGAGGAATACCAAGGCGTTCCCTGTCCAGGTGAGAGACATAGTCCCTCCACCGTGTCCTGGGTCTACCTTTAGGTCTCCTCCCGGTTGGACGTGCCCGGAAAACCTCACCAGGGAGGCATCCAGGAGGTATCCTGACCAGATGCCCGAGCCACCTCAACTGGCTCCTCTCGATGTGGAGGAGCAGCGGGTATACTCCGAGCCCCTCCCGGATGACCGAGCTTCTCACCCTATCTCTAAGGGAGAGCCCAGCCACTCTTCGGAGAAAACTTATTTCGGCCGCTTGTATCCGCGATCTTGTTCTTTCGGTCACTACCCAAAGCTCGTGACCATAGGTGAGGGTAGGAACGTAGATCGACCGGTAAATCAAGAGCTTCACCTTCTGACTCAGCTCTCTCTTCACCACGACAGACCGGTACAACGCCCGCATCACTGCAGATGCAGCACCAATCCGCCTATCGACCTCACGCTCCAGCTTTCCCTCACTCGTGAACAAGACCCCGAGATACGTAAACTCCTCCACTTGGGGCAGGACCTCATCCCTGACCCGGAGAAGGCTTTCTACCCTTTTCCAATTTTATTTAACTTATATTTTACCACCTCTTTACGCGAGCTGTCTTTAGTGAGCGCAAAGTCAGTTTTCTTACCTGTGCAATAACAATTAATTATCTTGAATCTTGAATTTTAATAAACTCATCAGCTCTATAGGACGTAAATGTTGTTTCTTCATAATGAAGTCATCAAGGAAGCAGTCAACACTGGATAAGATGATGACTTTTCATAAGTTCTTTATGCGGAGACTAATCCGCTTTGCCTTACGCCCTGAATCACATGTTACACTTCAACTTAATGATGTGTGTGTTGATCACGCCAGTCAGGCACTTTTAGATTCATCCGCTTGTAAAAGTTTGTGATTAGCAATCAGACATCCACATGTCGCATAAATGACGTCGCCACAGATTTTCCTCTCCCCTAGCGTAGCTGCTACTTACCACATGACCAGATTTATCGTGGTTCTTTCCTCCTGAAATCTTTGAAGTCTGCTGAACTTACAGCCATTTTCCTCTGTTTTTCTCCGTGTCAGGTTCGATGACGTCACTTTGGTGAAGCGCATTTGTCCAGGACGTATTTTCACACAAAACCTAAACTAACATTTTGCCCCCCTTTCGAAAATGAGCATTTTCTAGGCATCAAAATGCATATTTAAAATTCACAGACGTCATATGTGAAATCCATGGCACGTAACAAGCAGAATTAGAAAATAGCCTTTTTAGCCCCATTGACTTGCATTCATTGTTGTCATTCTTTCGGGGACTTGTGGTCCGGAAGTAGATTTGTTTAATTTAGTGATTAATCGCTCCTGTAGATATTAATGAAAGCTGAGGAGACATTTCAGCTGTTAGATTAAGGTGTTAAAAAGATGAACGCACAGCGAGGAGATAAGTTTTGCTTTTTATTTTACAAACGGACACTAGGGGGTGCTAAGAGCAAACCAAAACTGCCTCATTCTATAACTCGAGCGGTTTAGCTCTTATAAGTTGCTTTTGTCTGTAAATCCAGCAAAATTACACAATTTAAACAAAACAATGGACTGAATAGGTCAAGTTTGATCTGAATATTTAAGATTTTAACTCACTGGCAGGTTAAAACGAGCAGTGCATCGTTTTATTTGTAATGTCAGAAACAAGAGAACTTCAAGTTGGACAAGAAAACCAAAAGGATTACAGGGCCATTTTGTTGTCAAAGTGTCGTTATTGATTTGCTCAGAAGGACATGGGAAGTGTTTGGGGAAGGTTTTGAGTTCAACCCCAGTACACTTGTTGGTTACGCTAATCTAAACCCTAATACAGACATCTGTTCATCATCTCCCACTTGGGTTTGATTTATTTCCTTCTCTTTAGCCGATTTATCACATAGACAACTAGAAACTTTACAAGAGGTTTAAAAACTGCAGTACGTTTACGATGCCATGTGAGACGGCATAACACCAAAACACCAACGAGGTTTCGTGTTTCTTTAGTTAAGCGTCTGTGCACCATCATTTTGGGCGACATCTGAAACCCACTACCTTCCATTACGTTGCGTCACAGCTCGTTTCTAACGGCGATCGGCGGCCTCACCGGCTGAGATCTGCTTCAAGTGTTTATCCTGGGGACATTATGAACAGTGGCACAGGAAAACCTAAATTGGGTCCATGTGTGTTTTGCGCCTGTGTGCATGGCTGGGGTGTGCCTGATGGAAGGAAACAGTAGAGCCCCTGTTTCTCCTGGGTTCGGCCCAACAACAGTTAAGTTCTGGACGTCACACTCGCCTCAGTGCTTCGCATGGCACAGTGGAACTATTCTCGGGGCAACGCTGACATAATGGACCATCTCAGACGGGATCCGCCCTCTGAAACGCTCAGAAAGAACAGACTCAGCATCTAAGCCTTTGACTTAAGTCGGGGCTGCAGCTGCAGGTACAGAGCATGCTGTGGCACGCGGCCATGTTGGTACTGACTGTTGGTTTCATCAAGCAACCTATTCATTACATGCAAACAGGCCTTTGGTATTCCTTTGCGCACGGGATGAGTGAAGATCCTAATGGTCAAAGCAGTGGTAGTTGACTACGTTGTCACTTGTATTACATTGAATTATGTTTTTATTGCATGTTAGCAACATAACAAGTTAGCTGCTAGTTAATGCATGGAGTGGCAGATTGGTAAATCTAACAAATTATGAACAGCTTTTATGACGGAACTACTAAAATGTTAAGAAATGCACATGTTTCTTGTGAAAATCGCAGGACATCTATGCCATGTCCAGTGGCGTGTCTAGATCTTTTAAAATGGGGTGGCCCAGGTGAGGCACAACTTTGTGCATGGGTGGCACCAATGGTTATGCTTTTTTTGTTTTACCCCCAAGCCTTTTGTGGACAATGTAAAGCCTATTTAAAAGTAAATTAGTGTGGTGGCACCTGGGGTGGGCAATCAGATTCCAAGGGTGGCATGTGCTACCCCAGGCCACTCCCTGGACACGCCCCTGGCCATGTCAAGGCAAGGCAGCTTTATTTATATAGCACATTTCATACACAGAGGCAATTCAGTGAGTCACAGAAAATTTTAACATATTAAAAAATTATCCATCCATTCATTTTCATCTGCTTCTCCGGAGTCGGGTCGCGGGGGCAGTAGCTTAAGGCGAGAGGCCCAGACTTCCCTCTCCCCAGCCACTTGGGCCAGCTCCTCAGAGGAAATCCCAAGGCGTTCCCTGGCCAGGTGAGAGACGTAGTCCCTCCACCGTGTTCTGGGTCTACCTTTAGGTCTCCTCCTGATTGGACGTGCCCGGAAAACCTCACCAGGGAGGCATCCAGGAGGCATCCTGACCAGATGCCCAAACCACCTCAACTGGCTCCTTTCGATCCGGAGGAGCAGCGGGTATACTCCGAGCCCCTCCCGGATGACCGAGCTTCTCACCCTATCTCTAAGGGAGAGCCCAGCCACTCTTCGGAGAAAACTTATTTCGGCCGCTTGTATCCGCGATCTTGTTCTTTCGGTCACTACCCAAAGCTCATGACCATAGGTGAGGGTAGGAACGTAGATCGACCGGTAAATCGAGAGCTTCGGCTTCTGACTCAGCTCTCTCTTCACCACGACAGACCGGTACAACGCCCGCATCACTGCAGATGCAGCACCAATCCGCGTATCGATCTCACGCTCCAGTTTTCCCTCACTCGTGGACAAGACCCCGAGATACTTATGGGCCATTCCCATCTGTACCGGGTCGGCCCGGGCCGGGTAGCGTAGGTTGTTTACATATCTGGGTGGCCTGGTATTTTTCCGGGCCAACCAAGGCTCATTCTCAGCCCTCTTCTCGAGGGGGTCTGCTTCAGGCCGACCAGGGCCAACACACCCACTGCTGACAGCAAATTCACACCTTCCATTAGAGCAAGCCTCTGATTGGTGGGTAGAATCAGCCCACATGTACTTAAGACAAGGATGTGTGGAATCAACCAGGCCAGGCTGGGGCCAACTGGGGCTACCCGGCCCGGGCCGACCCGGTACAAATGGGAATGGCCCATTAAACTCCTCCACTTGGGGCAGAACCTCATCCCTGACCCGGAGAAGGCATTTTCCGAATCAAAAATGAGCAAAACAAAAAGTCTCTGGGTTGTTGCAGATGTTTAGAACCCTTCTCATGAGCTAAACAGTGAGCAAAATGCAAGAAAACCATAGGAAGGGTTGGTGGCCAAATTGAAATCAAGCCGTCACATAGCTGAGGCACGCGGGCCCAGCACACACATATCCAGATCTCCAATAAAACGATTCAAACAAGGATATTTTTCTATGGTTTGGCCTGTTGTTCACACGAAAGTGAAGATATATGGCAGAAAAAGTGATTCTTTTAAAAACCTCTGACCAGCGTGGAGTTTTTTTTTTAATTCTCCATTGCCAGCATGTAACTAACCAGGGTTTTAGTTTAATAGTGTCCTTTTACATGATAAGAATGCTCTGACATCACACTTGTTTACACTCGGTTGTTTTTACAGGTCACTGCTTTACGTAGACGACCACAGATGAAGGATAATGTTATGGAGAGTTATTGCTCGCCTCCAATTTTTCCATGCCCAAGGAATGTTTTTTTTGGAAAAAAACACCAACTATTTGGGGAATTACCATAACCTACAGGCTCGGCATGCCTGTGAAAGTGTTTCATAATGATTGTTTTGTGGTGTGGACCCAAATTTTAGTACGACTGTCACAGTTTTTCTGCAATAGCATAAAATACTTGTGATGACCCAGCCGAATAAAAAACTTATTGCAAAGTGCAACTTTAAAACAAATTTGAATATTTTTTCATAACTTTGTTTCTCCAAGTCGTCTCCAGTAGGCACGACCCGGTGAGATACTGATTTAATTAATCAGAAAAACAAAAACCAGTACACCAGGGGCGTGTCCAGGGAGTGGCCTGGGGTAGCAAATTCCACCCTTGGAATCTGATTGGCCACCCCAGGTGCCACCACACTGAATTCCCTTTAAACAGGCTTTTCATTGTCCACAAAAGGCTTGGGGTAAAAAAAATAAATGCATAACCATTGGTGCCACCCATGCACCAAGCAGTGCCTCATGTGGGCCACCCCATTTTAAAAGATTTGGACACGCCACTGCAATGCACTTACAGTATTCCCTGATGAGCTTTTTAAAACTTTTTCTATTTAAAATATTTAGTAAAAAAATATATATAAAAGGGTAAAATATGAGTTGTTGTTTTTCACCCTTCCATTCTAAAGTTGGGAAACATACAACTCTTTTGGCCTGTCTCTGTGCCTTATAATCCAGCTAACAGGGTACCATGGGAACACAGAAATAACATTATTATCAGTGGGGTCCGGCTACTGCAGACACGCCCGGTTGTTCAGATACAGATTGGCAGCTATTAATTCAAATGCCCTGAGCTCTGCTTGTGACTGAGAGTGACAGATCAGCAGCCCTCTCAGGGGGTAATTAAGAGTCATTGTGGGCAATCAAAGGAAATTCTGGACTACAATGTGCACGATGGCAGAAAACTGGCTGTTTGACTAGTGCAATATGTCCTACTAACATGACAGTGACATAATAAATAACAGACTGGGAAACCTTCCAACACCAATCAATCAAAGGGTCTCAAAATGTTTTTCTGTTGTTCCCGAATCATGTGGGACAAACCGATAAAGAGTTGTAACCTCTGACCTGGTGTCCATCTTGGCAATAAGGATGTCAGCCTTCTATTATTGGAAACCAGGCAAACACAAAATCTGGGAAGTAAAAAAAAAGACGACACATAGGTCTGCACCCATTCACTGGGTTTTACAGCCAGTTCTCTTTTTCCTAAGGCTCTAAATCAAGTGTTGCTGACATTTACTCATGGGTATCTGCAGCCTTTGGGCTTGTTGTGTAAAAGAAGGGTATTTATGTACCAACTGATGCCTGATTCCTCTTTAGAGAAGAAGAAACACACCATGTTCTGTCTCTGAACTACTCCTGGCACTAGACCTGTTAAAACAACCCTGTGAACTTTTGCCTTCATGTGATTTTTGTAAGAGCTGCCAGTCACCATTTAGTCTACAAACCGGTTCTTGGTAACTCAAACTTAGTCATGATGACGGTCACAGGACTTGTTTGCCTTGGGCTATAGGCTGGATTTCCACACAAATTGTTTTTGCAAAAGAAATTTCCACAAACAGCTGAATGCCAAAACAACGATGTCATTTACTGAAGATCCCCATCCCCAGTGAGTCGTGATGGATGGCTGCTTATACTGAGCCAGGATCCTCTGGAGGTTACTTCCTGTTTAAAGGGAGTTTTCCTCTCCACTGTCGCTGCATGCTTGCTTAGGATGAGGATTGCATCAAGTCACTGACACTAGTCAGTGACTCGATGCAATTTGCTGGGTTCCTTATATAGGAAACTATTTTCAGATTGGCTTAATGAACTGACCTGAATTGGAATGTTTATTTTGTGAAGTGCCTTGAGACGACTCTTGTCATGATTTGGCGCTTTATAAATAAACTTGAATTGAATTGAAAAGATATTTGTAATTATTACGATGTTGAGAAAAATAAGATTTTACAGTCATCCTGCCTCGGACTGAAGTGACCTTTGACATTTCTTTTTCGAAAAGCAAACTATCAACATTAAAAATACCAAAAAATAGATACAATTTCTATCTCACCCTCCGCGGGTGGTCTCATCCTTCCAAGCTCGGGTTCTCTACCAGAGGTCTGGGGGCTTGAGGGTTCTGCAGTATCTTAGCTGTTCCTAGAACTGCACTTTTCTGGACTGAGATGTCTGTTTTTCCTGGGATCTCCTTTAGCCGCTCCTCCAGTTTGGGGGTTACTGCCCCGATGACCACGGGAACCACCTATGTCTTCACTCTCCAGGCTTTCTCAAGTTCTTCTTTGAGGTCCTGGTACTTCTCCAGTTTCTCGTGTTCCTTTTTCCTGATGTTGCATCACTTGGTATCGCCACATCAACCACAACAGCTGTTCTCTGTTGTTCGTCCCCCACCACCACAATGTCCAGTTGGTTCGCCATCACCATTTTGTCAGTCTGGATCTGGAAGTCCCACAGGAGCTTGGCTCGATCATTCTCAAGGGGGTGTTCCAGGTAGGAACATGTTGCCAATCCATCGCAGGGCAACATAGAGACACACAGGGCGAACAACCATGCACACACACACACACACACACACTCACATCTAAGGATAATTTAGAGAGACCAATCAGCCTGACAGCCACGTTCTTGGACTGTGGGAGGAAGCTGGAGTGCCCAGAGAGAACCCACGCGTGCACAGGGAGAACATGCAAACTCCATGCAGAAAGATCCCAGGACATTCATATGATGATTACAAAAAACATGGTTAAAAGGAACTCGACAGTGAAGATGCACAAAGTAAAAATAGGTATTTATTAATGCAACTAAAGTACTGCAATAAAATATGACAGAATGCACCATAATTTATGTTTATGTTTATGTTTATGTATTTAGCAGACGCTTTTGTCCAAAGCGACTTACAAGTGATAATCGGCATGTTGCCCCTGAGGCTAACAACAACAATAACAACAAAAACTTGACATCAGTCATGGAGAGGAGGGAACAAGGAGTGGACCGTAGAGAGGGGGGATGGGTGCAGGGATGGTGCTAGTTTAGAAGATGCTCTCTGGAGAGCAGGGTCCTCAGGAGTTTCTTGAAAATTGAAAAGGAAGCCCCTGTTCTGGATTGTCCTGAGCGCGGTGTAGGCACCGCTAGCCGACGACCCTGTGATGACTGGAGCGACCGGGCCGAGACGTAAGCCTTTGCAAGAGGATTCAGGTAGATGGGAGCCGTACCATCTCGGACTTTGTCTGCTAGTGTTAGCAATTTGAACTTGATGCGTGCTGATAGCGGTAGCTAGTGGAGCTCAATGAACAGAGGGGTGACGTGTGCTCTTTTTGGCTGACTGAAGACCAAACGCGCCGCTGCGTTCTGGACCATTTGAAGAGGTCTCACAGTACAGCCTGGAAGACCAGTTAGAAGGGCATTGCAGTAGTCGAGGCGGGAAATGACAGTAGATTGCACCAGGAGCTGGGTGGCATGTTGTGTTAGGTATGGTCTGATCTTTCGTATGTTATACAGCGCAAAGCAGCATGAACGAATGAATGAATTTACAACGAAATGATACAAACTAACCTTCGGCATGATGTGAAGTAACGCTACAGGACATAAACTCGGAAAGAAAATGCTACAAAATTATAGCAAATAGATACAAAAGTGTGTGTGTGGGGGTGGGGATGGGGGGGGGGGGGGGGTCTACACAAAACAACCCCAAAAGTTGTGTCCAACTAAATTTACATTATTTCATCATAAATGCAAACTATTTATGAACATTTGAGCACTTTATAATAAAACTGAGATAAGAACATAAACTGTGTTTAGTTCTAGATCCCGTTGAACCGCTTTCGGTTGTTGTTTTTTTTTTTTTTTGCTCTGAAATGATTAATATGGCGTTTTTGAGATGTTACATTTCTTCTTAAACAAAAGTCTTATGTCTCATCTTTCATGCATACTTAATTCTGATGGTGCAGTTTTCTGTCTCTGGTGTCAGACGGTGCTATGCAGAGGCAGAGAGCTGGATCAAACCGGACTGATCGCTACACTTGCCTCATGTTTACAACAACAGGGAACGCTCACAGGGAGGAGTGTGTCCTTGTATGGCAGGACGACTGCTGTATGACTAGTTTGTTTTCCAGATCAGGTCTCAAAACCAGAGTTACCTCTTGTGTTTTGTAACTTAATCTGTCAGTCTTCAGTAGGCATACATGTGTTTTGAGTGTGATTGTGCAAGACTTGAGGAATAACATAGAAGTATGTGTTTTCATGGGATTCTTCCCGTCGATGGATAGTTTATGTTCCTCCTGGATATGTTTCAGTGTAAATCCATGTTTCTCCACTCAATCACTCATGGGTTACACCTTTTCCGTAGAAGTACAACAAGCATTGGATTTAATAAAAGGAAACGACTTTCTGAGACCTTCTTATCTACAGAAATTACTGTCATATTTCCAGTTATTTAACTAAATTCAAAGGAATCAGACCTGGGGACATTATTCAGAAAAATTGATCAGTGTTTTTAAAGTGGTATAAAAGATTGTGACTTTATAGTTTTAGGAATTTAAAGTCTCTATTGTTGCAGACGTGTTGGCAGTGGTCCAGGCTTTTGATGCCTCCGCAATGTAAGCCCTGAAAGGAGAGGAAATTTCCTCCGGATGTTTCTACAGTAGCCTCTTTCTGTGTGTGGAGTTTAAATACATAAACGAGCATATCTCAAGCAGAGGATTATTCTGGAAATGCGTTACCTGTGTGGGAAGATGACGTGCCATTTCATTGTTTACTGTCCGGGAATATGGAGTAGAGGGCTATCTGTCCGAGAAACACAATAACAGGTTAAATAGGTCAAATAGTTGCGTCAAAGTCTCTAAAGGGGTATTTGCCTCATTTTTTTTATTTTGTGCAAAAGTTATAAATTGGTACTTTTTTACCCACTGAAGATAGCTTTGGAGAAAACGAGTTTATGCCCCCCCCCCCCCCAGGATTGATACGCTAATGGCTAGTCTGGCACCAACTAAGCCAACAGCGGTTTGTTCACATCTTTAAACAGTTTTCAAAGTCTTTGAGAAGATCGTGTAACATTATTTAAAAAATACTGACAGCAGCTGCGAAATGAAGCACTTTGATCCAATTCAGCAGGAATTTCTTTAAGTTTCTACCAAAATTACCATGTATGACTGCAGTAGTACAGGGATACCAGTGTCACGGTCTGGGTTGCTTCTACCATTTCCTCTTTGGGTTTTGAGTCTCCTGCTGCAGGTGGGCGTGTCCGGAGGTGACCAAGCTGCAGTCTATCTCATCAGCTGGCCAGGGAGTATTTAAGCAGCTGAGAGACACCTTCACTTTGCTGGATGATTACTCTACCTGGGTACCTTCTAACAGCCACCTAGCGTATTATATTCGAGCTCTTGAACCTTTTAAGTATTTGATGTTTCTTGGATTTTTGGATTTTACATTTTTGCCTCTTGCTCTTGTTCCCCAGACAAACCTCCACCTTCACCTCTGACTGGAGTACTCTGGAACCCCTACCCTCTGGAACGCCAACCCCGTTCGTCTCTCAGCCCCTCCCTGGTCAGGTACCACCTCCGGTAGCCCACCTATGCTCTCCTGGATCTGCACTTCCTCAAGCTCAGCTCCCTCCACATCACACCCTCGGGATCTCCGCCCCTGGATAACCTCTCAACCCAGACCGGACCACTTCCCCCTCGAGCTCTCTCCCCTTCTCCAGACTGTAAGTCCTCCGCCAAATTCAGATTCCCTGTTGTTCCCCCTTCGAACTGGATCTAACTCTCATCTGTCCGCAGATTCCCACACCTAATCTCAGCTATGTTTTATGCTGTTCCCTTGGTTACCCCTTTAAAGAAATTATTGTTTAACAACTCTTACCAACGCCTCCGTATGATTCTGTATGTCATGGGTTAGATACCTATCACACAACATGACAACTAGGCTGTTTTGGCTTGCTTTTAGCACCTCCTAGTGTCCGTTCATGAAAGCAAAAATCAAACTTATCTTGCTATGCGCTCATGTTTTTAGCACCTTAAACAGCTCCCCTGCCTTCATTAGTGTCTACAGGAGTGATTAATCGCTGAATTAAAGAAACCAGCTGTGTTCATGATCTAAAATGTGCAGCAAATGTGCTGGAGGCAGACTACAGCACCAGGTATGTCAGTTCCACTTTACTAAGTCCAACAGGGACTGGACTGCCACTCTGAAGTTGCAAGTGCGGTATGCTGGCCACAGGGGATGGTGGGGGTCTGAGTGACATTTCATTAACCCTGTAAAGGGTAATTTTAGCACATATGGCTTAAGAACTTGATTTAGTAATATGAAAAGGTTTATAAAATAACATTAGCGTGAACCAGAATGAACATCAAATATATACTTTGACGAGTTAAATGGCTTGTCCAAATGAACACATCTACATTTCCAAGAAATTTCTATAAAATTCACACTGAAACACACACCCACATGGCTACAAAAAGTCTTTCAAATATTTGTAATCTTAAATTGAATAAATTTGTTGAAAAAAATGACAACAGTACAGTTTCGACATGTGCCTTGCTTTAAATACAGAAAATAGGAACTCAAGATAATTAAATCTGCAATGGCAAATTTAGAAAACTAATTAACTTTAAACATTTTTTTATGTCTCTTAACAACGTTCTAACATTGTATAGCTATAAGTATATTGTGGAGATTAAAAAATAAACAAAATAATAAAAACATACATTTAAAAAGCGGTTCTCACGCATTTGTCTAAAAACCTCTACGAATACCAAGATTTGGATTGAAAGCAATATTGGACTATTGGTCATCAGTCTCGCTAAACCACACTTTCCTGGGTGTTTCATTCATTACACACTCACTTATTTAGCAACCGAACACCACTGGTATGAGGTTCTCCACTCAGTAATATCAGAGGAGGAGAAAGAGCAAAGGGCAGTTCCACTGACCTGGCAGACCAGGGTGGTGGTGCCCCTATTTAAAAAGGCGGACCACAGAGTTTGTACCAACTACAGGGGATCACACTCCTGAGCCTCCCTGGTAAGTTCTAGTCAGGGGTTCTGGAGAGGAGGGTCAAACCTCAGATTCAGGAGGAGCAATGTGGTTTTCGTCCTGACCATGGAACACTGGATCAGCTCTGTACTCTTAGGGGGGTCCTGGAGGGTGTGTGGGATTTAACCCAACAAATGTATATGTGTTTTGTGGATTTGGAGAAAGCGTTTGACCTCATCCCTTGGTGGGCCCTTTGGGAGTTTGGGGTACCAGGCCCTCTGGTTTAGACTATCAGGTCCCTGTATGACCGGTGTCAGAGCTTGGTCTGTATTGCCGGCAGTAAGTCGGGCTCGTTCCCACTGAGAGCTGGACTCCACCAAGGCTGCCCTTTGTCACCGATTCTGTTCATAACCTTTAGGGACAGGATTTCTAGGCGCAGCCCAGGTGTGGAGGGGATCCGTTTTGGTGGCCTGAGAATCGGGTCTCTGCTTTTTGCAGATGATGTGGTCCTGTTGGTTCATCAGAACATGATCTCTGGTCTCACTGGATCGGTTTGCGGCCGAGTGTGAAGCCGCTGGGATGAAAATCAGCTCCTCTAAATCCGAGATCATGGTCTTGAGTCAGAAAGGGGCAGAATGTCTTCTCTGGGTCAGGGATGAGGTCCTGCCCCAAGATGAGAAGTTTAAGTATTTTGGGGTCGTGTTCACGAGTGAGGGAAAGCTGGAGCGTGAGATCAATAGGCAGATTGGTGCTGCATCTGCAGTGATACGGGCGTTGTACCGGTCTGTCGTGGTGAAGAGAGAGCTGAGATTTACCTGTTGACCTATGTTCCTACCCTCACCTATGGTCATGAGCTTTGGGTAGTGGCCAAAAGAAATAGATCACAGATACAAGCGACTGAAATGAGTTTTCTCCACAGGGTGTCTGGGCTCTCCCTTAACAATAGGGTGAGAAGCTCGGTCATCCGGGAGGGGCTCAGAGTAGACCCGCTGCTCCTCCACATCGAGAGGAGCCAGCTGAGGTGGCTCAGGCATCTAGTTATCTCCCTGGTGAGGTTTTCCGGGCACGTCGAACTGGGAAAAGACCTAAAGGAAGACCCAAACCACGCTGAAGGGACTATGAGGGTGTCTCAATTCAGGGTCTGCATCCTTCGAAGGACCCAGCCTACTCGGCCGACATGGACTGGGTTCTCCGTCGGCCGAGTAGGCCGGATGTTAACGGCTATGAATTTGGACAGGCCTAGCCTTCATGAATTCCCGCCACTCCCTCGGCGAACGTTCCGTCGCCTAGCGACAGTGGAACCTCTGAGCAGAAGGGAGAAGGAACTTTAAACGATGGAGCTTGACGGGTTTTATTTAGCTTTTTAATAATTTCCTTGGTTCTGGAGGAGTTAGAAGTCCACTGTGGTGCTTTTAGAGGCTATTCAAACGCACTCACAATAGGCAAAATTTTATGTTTTTTTTTTGTAAAATGATCAAAATCACACACTTTAACAATGTTTTTGGGACTGTTGGAGAGGTAATTCTGAGAAAATACTTTCGACAAGCTGAGCCTGAGCAAAGATGAGATAATAGTTTTTAATACTTTCTAAGGGTCTTAATTTGACCAAAACCGATTTATCACCTTTTAAGACTTTTCAGACCCAGCAGGATACCCTGTAATAGTAAACAATTCACATTTGTAAACAAAAATAAAATTCAAGAGTTTAATACAGAACTGATTTTATTCAGATATTTCTTTTAAATGTACATGTTTAATCTTTATTAACCATTTTTTCTAGCAAACCTGTCAATTCTCCCTTCTCTCCTGTGCCCTCTGCTGCTCTGCCTCCCTCTGCAGCCTCACGTCCTCCCTGATCAGCTCCAGAAGCTGGTCATCGCAGTCCCTTCTCCTTTTTCTTCCTCCTGGCTGACCATCTTCATCCTCACTCTCCTCCCTTTCCTCCACTGCTGTACTTGACCCTGGAGTGTCCTCACAGATAGAGGCAATTAGGGCAGGTGGACTGGTTGAGGGTCTCTGTCCTAATACCTCATCCATGAGGTGAAACCAGGGCCAAGTGGGCCTCCCACTAACCCCCTCTCCTGACCCTGGATACTTGCAATCCTAGTTAAAAAAAAGTCAGTTTACACAAATAACTACAAACCTGTTTAACCTTTTTAGATTTAGCATGTAAACATGTTATATTTTTCCACACACATCTACATACTTTATATTTTTTCTTTAAATTATCCCATTTTTTTTGCCTGGATGGGGGTCACCTACCCCTGGATGGCCATTTTCTCCAGAATAGTCCTAACATGTAAGAAAAGAAACAGGAAGAGAAAAGAGGACAACGGGTTATTCCTTTCATGTTTTCGCAGAAACAACTAAACTCAAACGACAGTTTTTAAAAGATGAGATGTTATTGTACCTCCATGCCAAATACTTTGCTCCGGTGAACATGTGGTCCATCTCCGCCCTAAGCTTAATAAAGTCCCTGGTTTTGTCTTTTGTCCCTAAAATACAAACTTCTATTAAAATCAGGGGGAAAACGTAGCGGGAGAAGTGCGACACCGAGCGGCCGAACGTACAAGCCAAGACCGCAATACAAGCACTTTTACTGTAACATTTCTAACTAAAATAACGTTCATGTATCACAAAAAGTCCTTAACCTAACAGTTTTCAAGTTTAAACTGACATTTATATGCGCAATCCTCTCCGACAGCTCCCGCTTCTCTGTCCGCCATTGCTGTCCGGCCTGCAAGGCATCTTGGGAAATGTAAACCACTGAAGGATACACCGGACCCATCCTTCATACAGGCGAAAAGAAGGCCGGATTTGTCGGCCACATTTGAAGGAGTCGTCGAATCGGGACAGGCCTAGTCGCGGCGCTGTGACGTAACCGGCCGACGAATCTGGCTGACGAAGGATGCAGACCCTGAATTGAGACACAGCCTATGTCTCTTGGCTGGCCAGGGAATGCCTTACGCCGAGATCACATCAGCTGCGAAGCGTATGGCTCATGAAATTTGCACGCTGCCCGCTGCTCCTCTGTTCACATCAGGCAAGAATTTCCATCGAGCACTTCTGCTCACGCCTACTGTTTTCCAACCCCTCCCACCCCACCCCCTGTGCCCTTGCTGTGTGTGTGTGTGTGTGTGTGTAACCAGTTTGCCTCGCTTGTTGATATTAGAAACTTTGCTCTTCCTGCTGCTGTTTTGTAGACCAGTTCCTTTCTAAATGGTTAAGTAAATAACTTAGTGTTTGTGTTAGTGTACTATGCTATTTACCTTTGAATTAAACATATTTGATTGTATTCACATTTGTTAAATCCATCTTTTGCTGTAAAAACTGCATTTAAAATGATGGAAAGGCCATGTTTCTTCGCAGGAGTGTGTGTGTGTTTGTGTCTTTGTTCATTTTTATCTCTGACCTATAAAATGGCGGCTGATGTTTAGCACTAAGCGTCTCAGACAAGATGCGCAAGGGGAGGGACGAGCGTTCCATGTTTACGTTCAAAACCTAGCTTGTTTGCAGATTTTTTTACTATAGCTTCAATAGTTTGTTTCCCTCTTTAAATTTGAATATTTCAGGCTTGCACCACATTGCCAATATAAAATGTGGAGATTTTAATAAAAAACAAATAAGCCAGGTATTCAATCTTTTTACAATGGAGAAAAGTGGAAAACCAGCCAAAATAAAGGAACGCCGTCACCCTGGGGGCCTACAGATGTTCTGTATAAGGCCACCTGCACACAGGTGTAAAGCCAGATTCCCTAAACACCGATCAAGAGCTTCCTCTGCCAATAAAGCCCTGGGGTCGCATTTATCAAGCTTGCTTAGGCACAAAATGGGGTCAGAAAACTGCGTAAGCAACTTTCCACGCAAACTTTGGGATTTATGAAAGAAAACTTGGCGGAAAAATGTGCGCAACTTACGCACATTTTGGACATGGAGAGCACCTGCAGTGCTGCTGCTGAGAAGGATAAAATTATGAAATCGTGCAGCATTATTCTGAAGACGTCTGGATATTTGTGGTGTTGGTGTCAGGTTTCTTGGTAAGCGGTTACCTGGCTTACTGGAAAATTAATGAGCTGTCGAGGAATATTGACTCAATCCCGGAGCTCAGGGATGGACTACACGCGCTGTGAATGCACAGACTCATATAATTGTCGAGATGAGTCGTAAGCTTGGAACTTTGGCTGAGATTCAGACTCTGGCACAGAAGGTGGATTCGATCAAGGATAGAGTTGACGGGTCAGCACGGATTGGGATAGATTAATTTACGCCATTGAGACTGAGTTTTCAAGGTGAATTGTATCAAATATATAAATATTACATGCTTATAAATTATTGCTTTATAAGGGTAAAACATGTAGTGGGATTCCTTCCTTTTCCATTTCAAACACTTTTGTTTTCTTATGTGCATTTTCCTGTCCTTCCTGCATCTCCTCTCAGTCCTACAGAAAAGCAGTTTCTAGACTTTCTACTTTTTCACCTCATGAGTTACTTTTAACCAAACACATCAAAGGCATCTATTGTTACAACCCCTCAGGTGGAAGAAAATAAGGGGAGATGCAACACGACAACCACAATGAAGTGACAAGACACAATCAACCTTTCAAAGTATAAATCAGATTTTATTACAAAAACATCACTGAGTGGGGGGGGTTGAGAGGAACAGCTAGGTGGTGCCAAATCAAAGAAACCAGCAAAACAAAACCAGGCCTAGCTTTCTAGCCATCTTCAGAAACCAAAACTTAAATAAAACACTATCTGTCTTGTCTAACAATAATGGGGGTTAAAACCATACAAGGGTGGCACCACCCTGTCTCCCTAGTGTTTATAACAGAAACTACTAAGTGTTGAAAATGTACAGGGTACCCCAAACTTACCTGCTCCACTAACAACCCCCACCACAAACCTTCAAACCAAAGACAGGCTCTAGCTGCAACACAGGTGAGTCAATCAGCAACAGGTGCCAGGGAGAGAGAGAGCCGCGGTGATTGCAGCCAGCCTTTATAGTGACTCCTCGGCTTCTGATTGGTCCAGCAGAGACCTTCGGGGATCCAGATTGGTCTGTTGGCAAAGGACTGGGCACTTCATTACCCAGTCCAGCTCCAGCAGCACCAGCAGTCCTCTAACCAGGCTCTGCACCTGGGGATGACAAACACAAACACAGCCAGGAAAAGAAGATACATGTCCAGCCGGCACTGACATGTAACACCCCCACCCATAAAGTAACAGCCAATCTCCTATTTTTCCAACACTTGAAGGTGTCTGAAGGTCACGGAGCCTAGGTAAGAGACCCTAGCACGTCACTGGGTTAAGGCTTGGGGATCAAGTAAAAAAACAAATAATCGCAATGCAAGTGATAGGGTATCAGCCAACACATTGTCTGACCCCTTTCTGTGACTATAGCCAGGTTGAATTCCTGGACAATCAACGCCCATCGCATGAGGCGCTGATTTTGGTTACACACGCGAGACAGAAAAACGAATGGGTTGTGATCTGTAAAGACCAAAACAGGGTCCGCAGTGGAACCAACATAAACCTCAACGTGACAAAGGGCTGAGATCAAAGCCAGTGTTAGCTTTTCCACTGTGGAATATTTGCACTGGTGAGATTTAAACTTCTTGGAGAAATAACTCACCGGATGGTCAAAACCATCTTTGTCCTCCTGCAGGAGGACAGCTCCCACCCCGTGTGCACTGGCATCAATGTCCAGCTTAAACTGGGGGTTAAAACCAGGTGCAGCCAGAACTGGAAAACAAGAAAGCAAACCTTTGAGGTTTTCGAAGGCATGTTGGTAGTCCTCGGACCAAACAAATGGGCAAGCGGGGCTGGTCAAGGAAGTTAGGGGAGCTGCCACCGTCAAGAAGTTTGTACAGAATCTACGATAAAATACAGCCATTCCCAGGAAACGGCGGAGCTCCCTCCTGCTGGAAGGAACTGGGAAGTGACGAGTGTTGCATCGGTTCTTTGCATCCAAAGGACACACCTTCCCTCCGCCAACCTGTTGACCAAGACAGATAATGGTGCCTTTTCCAAACTCACATTTGGACAGGTTAAGTGTCAACGACGCAGTCGAGAGGCGCTGAAAAACCTCCTGTAGTGACACAATATGGGCAGCCCAATCATCAGAATACACCACAGTATCATCGAGATAGGCCCTACAGTTTGGCACATTACCCAGTACTTTGCTTACTAATCTTTGAAATGTAGCTGCTGCATTACAAAGACCAAAAGACATCACTGTGTACTGGAGAAAACTATCAGGTGTTACAATGGCAGAAATCTCTGACACCCTCTTGGTTAAGGGAGCCTGCCAGTAACCTTTTAGCATATCAAGTTTTGTAACATACCTTGCCAGACCTACTTCATCAATGCAGTCATCTATGAGGGGCAAAAGATGAGCATCAGTCACGGTCACAGCATTCACTTTATGAAAGTCTGTACAAAACCGGTGGCTTCCATCTGGTTTTAGTTCCAGCAAACACGGTGAGCTCCATGTGCTACAGTTTCAAATAGCAAAGCCATGTTCTACAAGATACTCTACTTCACTCCTCAATTTTTCTCTTTTTGTTGGGTTTACACGGTAGGCGTTTTGTTTTATGGTGTCGGACTTTTAAGAACGATGTCGTGAGATAGAACCATTGTTTGAGTAGGAACTTCTCCAAACAGATACTGGAAGTCCAAAAGGAGTTTCTGAACATCCTGCGCCAGTGTACAAGACAAATGTGAAAGGTAATGGGACAGGTTAGACAATATTTCACTCTTGCTAAGTCTCGCAGACCGAGGGGCTTCCTTGCACCAGACAGACTCTTCATGGCTCTCATCAGCAGAGATTTGCCATGCTGGCCACAGGGGATATTGTAGTAATCTGGCCTGTAGTGGTTTGACTACCCCCCTCAGTTCTTGCGTGATAGGGCTTTATCATATTTACATGACAGTGCCTGGTTTTGCGGCGGCGGTCGGGGGTCTGGATAACATAGTTAGCTTCACTTAGCTTTTTCTCTACCGTGTAGGGCCCAGAAAACTTGGTTTCTAGGGCTGAACCAAGAACAGGCAGTAGAAGTTGTAACGTGATGATGGAGCTATTCCACCGAAGGTTATTTACCCTCTCTCCTATGATGCCTCTGACACAGAACTAATCTGCATGAGACTGCCTCAAGGTCATGCATTTTCTTCTAAACTGCTTTCTTTCCAGCCCAAGAGAAAAATGAAGACAAAGGACTCTTTTTTTAAAATAAATCAAAGAACTCTATTTTTAATAAAGCTAATCAAACAAAGTGTTAGTCAATAATAAGATGTTGACCGATCTGTGAAATGAAATGTTATGATTAGTAAGTTTCAATAAGTAATTTGACTTTAATATAGCTGCACTAGACACCCTGATGACACGTAATGTAAACGCATGACAAATTGCTTTTACTCATCCAATCAGAACCTTCCTTTCTGAAGTGTGGCATAGTCTCTGTGGTGTTTATAAATCTGCTAACTTTGATTCAACCATAAATCAAAACTTCCAGATTAATAAAAACAGTCCCCACGCCATCTTAGTTCAGTTCTCTGAGTTCTCTACAGTTCACTGCAGTTCACCGCATTCTAAGAGAAGTATCGGATCCTCTGGGTCCATCTGACGCTGTCAACCAACTGTCGCTTTTTACCTGGAGACAATCCAAAGACTAGTCTGTCATACTGCTGACGCTGTTTCATCGGCTCCGGTACCGAAAGGAGGGGTCTGAGGACCTGACATTCTGGATCCGTATGGAGGTCTCATCTTAAGGGTATGTGTGGAGCGACAACATGGCGTTATGTGTTTATGAAACTCCGATCATAGCTTAAGAGCAAAACATCATAACATCTATCAGACTTGCTTCTCCAGATACGAGAGTTGTGATGACAAACATCACTCACACATACACCCTTCATCTCACGTCTCATTCACACCAAGATCCATCCATTCACTTAGAATTAAGAGTTAGTCTTGTTTAAAATTGTTTAGAAATAAATCTTCTTAAATTTTAAAGGTGACGCTCTCTTCTGTTGTCTCTCAGTTAATATGAAGTGTTACATAATCCCTGCAATAAAAAGTTCCAATCTTCTGGTTAAAAATACCCAAAGATCCATAAGATTGATTCCAAATTTACAATGGAACCTTACATCTTATGGTTCGTTAAACAGATGTAAATTAACCCCTTACAAAGTAAAACCTTATCACCAGGGATAAACTCATGAGCCACTGCTCTTTGGTCAAAACGTCTCTTCATCCGGGCCTGACTGGAGGCTAAGGCCTTCTGTGCTAAAGAGCAAACCATCTGAAGACGGTCCCTCATTTTGGAAATGTACTCAGGGATACTTTGAACAGTGTCAGTTGGTACCACTAGCCTTTCTTTGAGTACCTGCAAAGGACCTCTAACCCCATGTCCAAACACAAACTCTGCAGGACTAAAACCTAGTGATTCCTGCACAGCTTCTCAAACTGCAAATAAGAGCAGGGGGATGCCCTTATCCCACTCTCTACCAGTTGTCAGACAAAACTTTCTCAGCATGGACTTCAGGGTTTGGTGAAACCTCCCAAGTGCCCCTTGACTTTCTGGATGGTACGAGCTTGAACGGATGTGTTCCACGTTTAAAGCTTTTAAAGCATGTTCAAAAGCTCTGGATGTAAAGTTGGTCCCTTGGTCCGTTTGGACAACTCTCGGGAGACCAAACACTGAAAAGAACCTTGTTAGTTCCTTAATGATCACAGCAGCTGTGGTCCTCCTCAAGGGTACCGCTTCTGGGAACCTAGTAGAAACACAGATAATTGTTAGCAAGAACCGATGGCCACGTTTAGACCTAGGCAAAGGCCCTACACAGTCAACAATTACCCTCCCAAATGGTTCACCCATAACTGGTATCGGGGATAGTGGGGCTGGGGGGATTACCTGGTTTGGCTTTCCGGAAACCTGACAGACACGGCAAGTATGGTATGGCAGTAAGAACAAACATCAGACTTAAGTCCTGGCCAGAAGAAATGTTTGAGAATCTTATCATATGCCTTGGTTATGCCAATGTGTCCGGCCAGCGGATGCTCATGTGCTAGGGCTAAGACCTGGGATCGAAAGCTTTGTGGCACCACTACCTGATAAGCAGCACCCCATTCGATTAGGTCACGGCGAACCCAGCGGCGCAGCAGGAGACCCACGTCGAAGATGTAGGCCACCCTTTTACATTTTGAGTCCTCCTGAGACAGAACAGAAGAGTGACATTGTGCAAGAGAGGGATCCTGTTTCTGGGCAGTAATAAACTCCTCTCTAGAGGCAGGCAACTCTACCGATATAGGAGCTAGCAACCCAGCAGCCTTAGCAGATTTGCCACATCTTTGTTCACCACCATCGAAGGGGTGTTCCGACAAGAGAAGAGTGTCAGTCAAGTCAAGGTCATATTTTTTCGTCTGGGCCCTTGTGACTGCACAGGCTGGAAAAGTGTCAGCTGAGGTCTGAGAGTCAAATCCTGGGCTGGTGTCATGCATCTCCACCATCTCAGGCACTGGTCGTACTAGGCCACCCACCAGATCATTTCCCAGGATAAGATCAATTCCTTTAATGGGCAAGTTGGGCAGGATGGCTACTTTGAAAACCCCATTTGCAAGTGCCGAGTTGATATGAATGTTATGTAGCGAAGCAGGTACAAAGGTCATTCCAATACCTTGTACAACCACGCTGAACTGACACGAAGATGAGACAGACAAAGGCAAGATACAAAGGGGATCTCTTATGTGAATCTGTGTGGGAGGGGTGGGAAACCGACTGCTGTCTGGTTGTTTTCAATATTGTAAAGTGCTTTGAGCTGCATTTGCATGAAAAGCGCTTCATAAATAAATTTTGATTTGATTTGGTTTGATTTGATACCCTCCTTGAACCGTCACCTTATCATGGTGGAGGAGTTTGAGTGCCCTACTGATCCTAGGAGCTATGCTGTCTGGGGCACTTTGTGCCCCTGGTAGGGTCTCCCATGACAAATTGGTCTTAGGTAAAGGGTGAGACAAAGAACGGTTCAGAGGATCTTTCATGGATATACAATCAAAGAGTCGGAGTACCCGGCCCGGAGGGTTACCGGGGTCCCACCCTGGAGCCAGGCCTGGGGTTGGGGCCCGTGAGCGAGCGCCTGGTGGCCGGGCCGAACCGGATACATGGGCTCATCCAACTGTGGACCCACCACCCGCAGGAGGAACAGGAAGGGTCCGGTGCAGTGTGGATCGGGTGGCAGACCGAGGCAGGAGCCTTGGCGGTCTGATCCCCGGACAAGGAAACTGGTTTTTGGGACATGGAATGTCACCTCGCTGGCGTGGAAGGAGCAGGAGCTTGTAGCAGAGGTTGAGCTGTACCGGCTAAGAATAGTCGGACTCACCTCGACACATAGCATTGGCTCTGGAACCCAAGTCCTTGAGAGGGGTTGGACACTCTCCATTGTTGGAGTAGCTCCAGGTGAGAGGTGGAGGGCTGGGGTTGGCTTTTTGTTAGCCCCAAGACTCTATTTTTATCTTACTTTTACAAAAGGCAAATTCTAGATTTTATATTAACAGAAAATGGGGACGGCTTCCCATCAAAATTTAAAGCAGTCACTTATTGTTTAGGCCATCATTTTGAGGTCAGGCCGTCGAAATGACGGCGAGATGGCTCACTGGCTAATAGAGTCGCATTGTTTTCATCCAATCCAAGGCAGGATGATTAAATTTCAGAAAATAAGACTCTAGATCAGGGCTATTCAATTCCAGGCCTCGGGGGCAGGTATCCAGCATGTTTTAGTGGTTTGTCTGCTCCAACACATTGTGAATCACCTGTTCAGCAGCTCATCAGGTTCTGCAGAAGCCTGTTAATCACCTGCTGATTGAAATCAGGTGTGTTGAAACAGAGTTAAAACTAAAACACTCCAGGCGAACTTCAATAGTCCTGCTCTAGACCCTCCCGTTTGAAGCACAGCTCTGATGTTGCAGACTGGTCCTGCTGGGCCAGGGGTTTGTGGGCTTTTTTGCACCCCGAGTTCTGCCTGCAAGGGATTCATTCCTAACAGATACCAAATGTATTGATTAAACAACTAATCCACAACAGATGAGGGGAAATGTTTTATAGTTTAAAACAAATAAAAGCAGGTCTATTTGGTGAAACAACAGATTGACGTGTCACTCATTGTTGTCTGTGAATAGTTTAGCCCTTGTTAGCTTTAACATCAGACAGAAAAATGCACCTTTAACTGGGCACGTCCTGGAATCAGAAAGGGAAGCTGGAAGATTTATCAGCGGAGCAGAAATATGAGACTTATAAATGACCCATTATTTGTTTGTTTGCGTTGTCTGTGAAGGCTGTAATTCATCCCAAACTGATCCTAGCTTTGTACGGCAGGATTTCACTTGACACTTTTGCGGAGCTGCGCCAAAAATCTATTATCTTTTAATTTATGGGAAAGCCTGCTTGTCAGTTTCTCTGTTTCAGGAAATTTACCTGCAGCAGCACCACTGTTTAATTTTTGACAGCGCTTCCTAGTCCCGTGCTGAGTGAGTGGCCTGACCTTCTGGGGGGTCACATGACTCAGAGCGTCTGAAGCTATGAGAGGGAGGCTGACTGGAGAAATCACTAAACAAAAAGCAACATCTGCAGCGTGCCATGCAACAACAGGCAGCCGGCTGCAGATGTCCTAATAAGGTGTGCCCGTGTGAAAGTGGGAGAATGACACCACGTCTGCTTTTCTGTCATCTGGTTATCTTTACTTAAGGGTTACGTCAGTCTGCTGATGAGCTAATTTCCTTGTTTTTCCCCCTCCTCCTCTTGTCTGCATGACACGAGAGTCAGACAAGAGGAATTGTCTGTCTGGCATTATTCCTTACTTTTTATTTTCAAGTTTTCAACAATACCACACAGAAAACACAGAAATTACAACAAAAAATCCTTCTGCAGAATGACACTGCACTAAATATGGATCTGGCATTCATGTTAAATCCTAAAATAAATGTTGTTTTAGTGTTTGTATGTATAACCCTATGTGAGTCATAAAAAAAAAACATGGACCGTCCGAAACACATGATGCTTTTGATGGATGAGCTAATCATGGAAGTCCCTTTTTAAAAGCTAAATAATGCCCTAAAAGGGAGATTTTAGAAGATAGAAAACATTAGGAAGGAAGTTATCAGCTGTGGTGTTTTGGTGTTCGTTTTAAGTGTCTTTAAGCTTGTATTCACAGATTGATAAATGTGGTGCTGAAGCCTTTTTTGTGTGTTTTCCAGCTCTGGGACCAATCTGAATGTAGACTAAACAGGAAGAGGAGGAGGTTTCCTTTTAAGATGCCCAGGAAGACTCATTTGTGTTAGAGTCTAAGCAGCAGTTATGGCAACAATAGCTCTTCTAAATCAAAGACATGCTGATTTTAGAAAAGTTAGTTGAGACAAACAAATATCATTTTAGATATGAAATCAGCTTAGTTTGCTCTAAAATAGTAAAGAAGGGAACATCAAGTGTTTATTTACAGATAGAACTTTCACTGGTAAACTCAAATCAGATAAACAAGGATTAAATTGATGGTTTGCATTCTTTAAAGTGGGTTTCTGCAGAAAGGCTACACTGTAAACCCAAATGTTGGAAATAATCAAATATAAAATGTTGGAAATAATCAAATATATTGAGTAGGTGACACTCATTAAAAAATTATTTATAGAACACAAATGTGTTGAGTTAGTTCAAACTTTTCCTTGTTTTAAGTACATAGAACTCCAATGTTTTTATTCATCTGAAAAATAATTTTTTTTGTGAGCATAACTTAAATAAATCAGTAAAGAACAACCTAACTTGATCGAGTAATGTGAATTAAAAATATTAATTTATAATTGTATGTTTATATATTATTCGATTCATCTTTATGTCAACTTAAAGTGTGTCTGATAAACAGACATATATTTCTTAAAATATTTGTAGATTTATAGGAAAAAACAAGCACAAACAAGCAATTTAGGTGGATTTCAGGCACAACAAAGAACTGGTGGGTGAGGTGCATTGTGGGTAGTTATGTTTTTAGTGTTCTGTTCTATTATGGGGTGTTTATGCATACTTATTGTGGGGCATTGTTGTTCTTAGTTATTACTTCATTCAGTGGTGAAAATGTGGTGTTACTTTTTGTATCATGTTGGCACCATAAGTGAGAAGGTTGGTCAAAGGAATCACCACCCTGTGCCGTTCCACTTTAATTAATACTGTGGTGGTTCACACGAGATGTTCTTGACTTGGCTTTGGATGCTTCACTCTCACCTGTTGGATGAGTGAATCATGTCCTGAGAGCAACTTATCTCGGTTAGTTAGTGATGGGAATTGGTTCTTTTGGCTCAGTTCACCAAAAAGAGCTGGCTCTTTCTGCTCCCAAGTGGCTCCTCAGATTTTCTGTTGCGCAGAGTACATTTATAACCAAAATAATGCTAAACTATATGTAAAATAATGTAAAAAAGCAATATATTAAATATTTATCATTTCTATGGATTTAATAACTGAACACTTTAAGAAATCTCCACTTTCCGACTGCTGGCGCTCATTTTCTCACCGTCTTCGTCGCGCTCTCCTCCCTCGCGCTCGCCTTTTTCCTCCTCCTCATTCCCTCTCGTCTCCCTCCTTCCACATGTGCTCTGCTGTGTCTGTCTGAGTCTGATCCTCCCTCTTCCCCGCCCCTACTGCTCTGTGTGTGGACAGTCTGGACACACAGTTACACATGTTGACCAATCGCCTGTAGCTTTCACCAAGGCAGGGGGGAAGGGGGGAGGGGAGCGGACGGTTCCCAATGACGAGCCGGCTCTTAGAGCCGGTTCGTTCGCGACCGACACATCACTACGGTTAGTGTAGTACAACATTTTTTTAGTTATATCAACTTATCGAATTTGAAATAAAAAACATTAACATTTTGAGTATATTTTACAAATATTATGAGTTGAAAAATGTTGAAAATCTTGAGTGAAGTACTCCCAAATTATAAGTTGAGGAACATCAATATTTATAAGATGGCATTGAGATAATTTAAGGCAACTGCAAATGTAATTTTTATTTTATGTAAACTTTAAACATTTAAAACATCACCTAAATGCTTTTGTGTAATCTGTTACAAAATAATTTTTGAGTTCTGTGAACTTATTAAAGTTTACAGTGTATCAACAGTTAACATTTTAAACAAACTCAGTTTGGAGAAACAAAGAATACTTTCAAACGGATTGATATGCTAATAGATAGACAGGGTGGGGCCACAAATAAACACACTGCATTTTTATTTCAGCAGAAATACAATCAAACTCCCTCAACATACAGACATACTAGCTAAACTAGCCGTTGCGAGCTACAGTAAACAAACTAAAACAAATTGGGTTAGACAAACCCAAGTTTATTTATTATTTATTTATTATTTCTACATGTTGTACAAATTGTAAAATGTTCAAAAGACATTGTGTAGATTTTACCGTTAATCTCCAGAAATGTCCATCAAAATGTTGATGAAAATGAATAAAACAATGTCAAGTTGTTGAGAAATATTGGTGGCTCTATAACATATAACCATAAAAATCAGGTCTAAAGCACATAGGGCGCATGTTTGGTGTCTTTGGGGGACGCTGTGCTTCCTTCTGGCTGGCTCAAGGTCCTGCGCCTGTTAATGATGTTGCACAAGATGATTGGCTTGATGTACAACTCACGGAAGTTACGTTACCACGTTCAAAAACATTTAGGCAGTAACAAACATAAACTTTATAACAAAACTGCTAAACTCTTTCCAAAACATGTGTGAAAGAACAGAGACTAAAAAGACATGCAATATATTTTGGCCGAGTGGCATTGCCGTAAATTGATGACGTCACTGGCAGGCGCAGGATGCCAAGCAGATCCGGAAACTACAGCGCCAGAAAACTACAATCAGCATTGCATTCTCTCATTGGAATTAACTGAAGGACCATCAAAGTCTGAGGAGTCACGCCGAGGTCGCATGCTTTCTGCTCCACAGGTAACAACTGTAATGTTTTCTTTAGCAACCGTCACAGTGACATGATGTAAAACTACCCTGAAATGTAGCACCAGGAAATTACACACTGTCTCTTTAAACATGTAATGAACGTAAAAGCTACTTCTGTGAACTAAAATGTAATAAAAATAATAGCGATGCATCAAAAATACCCACTGCAGAAGCTCAAAACTAGATATTTTATTTCCTTTGGTCTGTGCGTGCATCAATGCCAATTAACAGAAAAAAGTTCTTGAACACAGCATCACTAGGTGCTAGTTCCCACACCACTTAACAGTTATCGATAATTTAAAAAATACTGCACAAAAAAAACGGAAAACACACTGAATGGAAAGTGCTGCGGCTAACTCGAGCGATATTTCCTAATTAAGTTTCGTTAATAATCGTGGAACGTGGAACTGACAGAGATGTAACTTTTTAAAAAACAACATTTTCCATCCATTTTGGCCTTGGGCTTGCTCGGGCTAGCAGTTAGCATGTCAATCTGGTCATAACTAATCTTCATTTTTTTTCTACTGCAGTCATTCTGTGAAACCTGTTTCATAAGAACTGAATTATCTCTTTTAAGTGAGCATGCAAACACACCTGATTATGTGTATTTCTGCTACCAGGACGATGCGTGCCTGAAATGATTAAATGTTTTAGAAGCTTAGTTGGTGACCTTTGTTTTAGGACTGTGCTGTAGTTGTCTCAGAAACATGTGGGGTTGTTTTAAAAATGCTAACAGCACTTGGCTGTACAGCGATTTTCCAAAGTGCCCTTTGTAGCTGGCATGCAGAAACCCATAAGTTCTCTCTACATCCCATAGGTGTGTGTAAAGTCAGTGTTGTACAATCAAGAGTCTGTTCGTTTCTTTAACAGAAAGTATTTTTCTGTGCGAGGACTTTTTCTGAAACATTTTACTACATTCATTAGAACAGTTTTGCCTTCAATTACTAGTAATCATGTGTTTTTAGTATGACATGTTTGGAATTATTATGCTAAAATGTACATTTTGCAAATGCTGTTGAATAATTGAAAAACTTTTTTAAATCCAGTACCTTTTCATAAAATAGATGGAGACAAACCACACTTATCCACATATCTTTAACTTATTGTTCCATTTTCCAGCCTGTTCACTGTCTCCACTCTTCTCAAGTCCTTTTTGTGGCTATTTCTTTGTAGTTTTTAACACAATAACTCTCCAAAACAACATTTGAAGCTCACAAAATGTTGAAGTGAAAAGTTGTCTCTATGTGCACTGTCCCACATTCATGAGCCACTGAAAGGAAATTGCGACACACTTTCCTGTTTATTATAAATTTTCCCAGTCCTTTTACTTCCCTTTTTCCAAATGCATGATTTTATAAGCAAATTTGAACTTTTCTTCAACAGAACCAGAAAAGTAGGAAAACTTTGATGTACAGCTTTGAAAACAGATTTGTAGAACAGAAAATAAATGAACACATTACAGACATTTTTGTCCAGACACAACGTGGCTTATCTTAGGTGGGCAGAATAGAAAATATAAAAGCCCAAAAATAAAGCAGGATCAAACCCGATATGAAGGTTTAAATATGAAAACGAGGAGTAAGGAATGGACCCTGAATCAACAGGAAAACTGAGAATTAGAAAATGTTTTCAGGAAGTTAGCGAAAATACATTTTACGAAAGACTTTTTAATAGTTTTCCGTGGAAAGATTATGAACAAGTAAAATCTTAATGGTTGTAGATAGCTCTTTAAACAACCTCAGTTTGGAGAAACTGAGATTGGTTTTGACCAGATTGATTGGCTAACAGCTAGTCTGAGCTGGGGGCAGTTAAAAAGACTTTAACAGTTCATGTGAATAGTATTTTATCAATGTTTTTGTTTCCACAAATTTCACATTTCATGCAAATTACACAGAATTCTGTGATTATTTGTTTCAGACATGTGTACAGTATGAAAATTCAATAATAATTTTCCCAGAATTTCCATGAAAAGTTAAATTTAAAACAGCACCTGTGTGATTTGATATGGAATTCTTGAGAAACTGATTGTTTTAAAGGTCCTATGTCATGCATTATTAGAGGTTTTGACCATGTTATAATGTTATTTCCTCGTGAATAACAATCCCAAATATTTTCTTTTTGCCTTCAAGCATTCAATTCCCTGTCTTAGCTGCAAATCATCCACTATCTGCCCAGCAGTTGCAAAATCCCGGGGTTGTTGCTGTGTCATCACGACCCGCTCCTCCACATCCAGGCAGTCTGAGATGTTGGCCTGAACCGGCGGACTCCGGGTCTTCAGCTGTGTACCGTTATGAAATTGACATGGTGGGAGGCTGGGTTTCATTCAATACATTTTCCGTTTGAGCAAATGGCTCAAGGGAATAACCATAGACTGTAAATACTGGACAAACGGATTCCATTGGCTTCAATAACACGTTTGTTGTCTATAATGGGAGGTGGCCACCACCGCCATTTTGACCTTGTCACAGGTTCCGTCCAGCACAGACAATTCCATAAAAGGGAAGAGAGGAGGCGCTGAGGGTGTGGCTGTAAGGCTGGGCTCGAGTGACGACACCCAGGCGAACTAGCTACGAGCTAACCTGAAGCTAACCCTGGCTAACCCAAAGCTAAAGCGGAGGTGGGAGCCGAGCTAACGGATGTAGCCACCTAGCTTCAACCCAACCGGAGCTAACTGGAACACCCATCGACCTGAACCTCACACGGAGTTTAGGTGGAGGTTTTCTGCGCCTGTTCGTGAGAAGTACCTGTATTAAAAAAGTTTTAAATCGGTAAGTTTATAATTTATTTCCGTAATGAATACATTTTGCTTTGAGCAAGTTTTCAGTAGTTTTTTTCGGCGCTATCACTCCTGAGTCGCACCAGCCATTAAATGTATCATGAAGAAGAGAAAATATATTTAAGTCGTATTTTGGGGGGACATTTTATTATCTTTCTTACAAAATCTGAGACCAAGAGTTTCACATTGCAACACAAGCACCGGTAACCATAACAGAATGAACAGCCAGCAGAGGAGAGGATGGCGGTGTTTCAAACCCTCCCGGCCGGCGTGTAGAGCTCATTCCTGGGCTGGAGCCGGCCCTCAGCACCCCGCCACAGGCTCTAACAGATGCTGGCGGTGTTTCATATATTTCCAAAACGTAATACTTGTTTGTATCTTGTACAGCCAACTAGCCTTTATTCTGGACTCAGTACAATTTACCAAAAGTAAAGAGACATTATACAGATGAAGTAAGCACAAGATAACTTACTGGAAGACACAGAGTTATCATCAGAACCAGAACAAGAGAGCCTGATAACAGTCATGTGAAAATAACAGTTAAAAAGTATGTAAGTATAATAGAAATAAAAATATATTAGAATTAGTGTAACTCACTGTGATCCAAACAAATCAGCCATAGCTGATTAGTAAATATGACATGAGGTCTGGGAGTTTTTAAGTTTCATTCTTTTATTACATTTTTTTCTTAGATCTATTAAAAGGTCACCATGGCAGCCTGTGTGTCAACGTCAGCTACACAAAGCAGCAAGTGTAAGTACCAAGTACTTGTCTTGACCACTTCATGAATGGTTTTGTACTTTAAACAGCTAGGCCAAACCTGGTATTTTTTCCTCCATAGCCATTTGGATCATTGGAGACAGCTGAGTGAGGCGTGGTGCCCAGAGAGCTGCAGAGACAACCTTGGCCTCCCTGACGTCTGTGTCTCCTGGTTTGGATGGGACGGACCATCGACATACATACATGTGCCGACACTTTGCGCCCTGTTTTATAAACTGTAGTGTTAAAAATAAATGTTTTTGCTCAATTACTGGAATTTCTTTGGTTAAGACAAAAGTGAGGAATAATCATTTACAAGTTATTTGTACAACAGGCCCATTTTAAATCCCAACAGTTTCTTAGCAGACAATAGAAATGTGTTCTTTACTAACTTTACTTGGTTTGAAAATCTTACTAAAATAAACTTGAGTGCCGTATTGCAAAACCCAATCATACTTGTTATGTAAACATTAGCTTTGTAGATATTTTTTACAGATATATATTTGTGTGCAACAAAAACCAAACTTAAATAATTTGTCATTCTTTATTGAAAAACAACAAAATACAGGTATACAGAAGTGTGGGAAAATGATAATGTGAAAGTATTGCACTATAAATGAAGTGAGATGAGATGAAGGTGAGATGAAGGTGGACGCCAGCGGGCTGGACGCCGGACGAAGAAACCTGGAGACGGATCACTCAGACAGGAAGGGAAGAGCTTCCTCTTACCTTGATGGAATTAAAGTTAGCCGTCGTCTGAACGCCCAACCGTACGGTCTGAGGTCAAAGGTCACAGGAAACACACACCAGTCAGCAGTCATACAGATGCATAAAGATAACTGTAGCCATGGCAACCAGCTGACATGTCCCCACTTTCACCAGCACCTGGTGCCTGCCGGGTCACCTGAATTCCTGTGTGATGTCAGCACGGTCGGCCGTGACTGCTGCCATCAGAGGTGACCTCTGATCAGCTGAATGAACTCACCTTCTAGGGTGACGCCGTGTTAGAGTCGGCTTCATCCTGTAAACAAACAAACAAATGAGTGGTAACATAAACACCACGTCTGGTTCTGGTGGAGGCGGAGGACAACATGCACCTTTCCAGGAGCAGAACCCAGATGTTCTTGTTGCTACAAACAGAGACGAGCAGAGTTAAACCAGGAAGTGAGAGGGACCAGCTGCTGCAGACAGGTGACGCTCACCTGAGCCTGAACCATAGGAGCCTCCTCAGCCATCAGACCTTCTGACTCCAGTGCAGATGCCACCTTGTTGATGTCCCTCAGGCGGGACTCGTTGGCCTTCAGGTCCTGCAGGACAAAAGCACCTGCTGATTACCTTGTTGCGTTCGGGTTAACAGGTCTGGTGTTAGAACGTGGTGGATAAGAATGTTCTGACGGGCCGAGGGTTCTGAACTCACCCTGCAGGACTGGGCCTGCTCCTTCAGGGCCTGGATGCTGCTGCCGTAAGCCGACAGGTCCGACATCAGGGCCTCGTGCTTCTTCAGGAGAGCCTGTGGAGCAGAACATCAGAACCTTCAGCTCGTCTGACACAAGTGGAGCTTTCTCGCAGCGATGGTCCAATCGGATCCGCCACCGTAAAACAAACCCTGCTCAGTTCACCGCAGACGTAGCTCTGCGGGTGTTTAGTGGAAAAGCGTGAGCCTTCTGCCGGCTGCCACGTGTCATGGCTGCTCTGCAGCGGGAACACACATCACAGCTTGTAAACCGTTTGAAATAAGAGCGACGGGAACACGTTTGTCATCACTTCCTGTGCGAGGCCAGCACTTCTACCCCTAACCCATGAGACGCTCAAACGAGCAACGACGTCTGGTAGACAACCGAAGGAAATGACAAATACAGAAACACTAATTATGAAGGACTGGAAAGAGAGCAAAGAAAAGCGATTGGAGTTTCTCAGGAAGGGACTTCCATACCTCGGCCAAGTCCTCGTCTTTCCCTTAGTCTGGACTTCCAACGATGGGCTCCTTCTCCCTCATCCAGGACTCGGCCTCATTAGCATCCGCAAAGTACTGCTGGGCCTGCAGAGAGTCCTCCAGGTCCTGCCTCCTCTGGGACGCCTTGGCCTTCAGCGTGTCCCAACGTCCATGAAGCTCCCACAGTTTAGTCTTCACTTCCTCACCAGCGAAGTGACCTGGACCCAAAAAAAGTGAGCCAGAACCTGCAGACACCTCAGAAACATGTCAGGACCAGACCTGCTCTACCCTCCTCCACCATGGTCTCTCCTTTCTGGGTGACAGCCTTGATGCGAGGTTCATGACCTGTGATCTCAGCCTGCAGAGCCTGGTGCTTCTTCAGCAGGTTCTGGACACCAATCAGGTCCTTCCCTGAGGACACATGTTAGAGTTCAGCATTATGCAGTAGACAGACCAGTTTAACCCAGGGGTTTCTTTCTTCTACAATCTGCTCTTTAACTGTATTATTTCCTGCTATTTCAGCTGTTAACTTTATTTTTTCTCTAAGTGTTTTTCTCCCCAGAAGAAGCTACAATGACGTTCTGCTGAGCTGTGGTGGCCTCATGGAGGGGGCCATCGGCTAGCACACTGCTGCTAACCACTTAAACATTCTCCCTCTCCTGATGGTAACATTTTACTTTCTTTGATGTTGGATGTGCTACTGCTAGTTTACCCGTTTAATTATAGATTCACTAGGATAAATACAATAAAGTTTATCTCTCGCCAAATAGAATATTTACTGTGGCGAGCCCGTGAAGAGGTGTAGGAGAATGCGACAAATTTGTCTGTTAAAAAGTCTGTTATGTACAAAAAACACAATATCATCACACTATTTTGGACCGATACATGACGGTCAGGTCCGGCTTGGGGAGAAAATATGACACGTCTTTCAGGATGGACTTCATCTTTGGTAGCTGGCGAAGCCGGGAAAAGCAGGATCTAACCACCTGGCTAATGTGGGAGTCCATCTGCATCTCTGGGTCCAAAACCACCCCCAGGTTAGTGATGGTTGGCTTCACTAAGCTGCAAAAACAGGGTTGCAGGACAGGACTAACTGCAGTGGGAGAGGGAGGAACAAATATTCCAGTTATAAATATTAAATATTTGAACAAATAAATATTTGTTAAAAGGAAGAAACTGATGATGACTTTAAGATTAGAGGAATGTTCTAGAACGGGTCTGGAACCAACGATGGCCCTTTGGATCAAATTTGGATTAAAAAAATAGCTCATGATTTTATTTATGGATGGAATAAACATACAGGTTGTAAGCATCTTCTCAGTATCTTCATGTTGCACGACTTTCCACAGCAGAAGGACACAAAAACTGCCAGAATTATGATAAGAAAGATTTACGTTTTAATCTCAGAATCCCAACTTTTCCCAGAATCTTCACATTATTCTATGAATTCAGAGAAAATATACATTTTTCAGAGGTCTCGCTCCCCTGTTGTGGATATTTCTCAAAATTCAACCATTTTTTCTTTTCAAAAGCTTTAGTAAGAGTTTGGACTCTAAACAAGTTTTACTTTGCAGACTGCTTGTCTACACCTTCATCAGATCTGCTCATAATAAAACATTTGGGTTATATTTAATGCCCAGGAAGATGCTCTTCCTGGGCATTAAGTTATCAAAAACAGATAAAAGTATTTTTTACCATAATTTTAACTGCTATCAGCTGATAAAAATAATAAAAAACAGCCTGATCATTAAAGGGGTGTAAGTGAAACCACGCGGATCACACAAACCATCATGCTGTCTATAGGACTTTGAAAATATATAGTTTAATTACAGTTTGATTTATTTGACATCTGTATGATGTTTATTATTTTGTTTTTTCCCTCTAAATGCCTAACGTTTTAGTTTTACATGAATATTAGTCATTCATCACAATACATAAAGTTACACATTTTAAATTTTAATAGGGGAAGACTGCAGGAGGGAGCGGTAAAATACAGAAATCCCCAGCAAAAACAAGAAACTTTACGAGTCTGATGAAACCCGCTGGAGTTCCTTCAGCAGGCCTGGTGGCAGCTACAACGACCCAGTGGCTGTGCTTGGTCAATGTTATCGAGCTCAGTCCGGCTCGGCCGTGAACGAGCCGAGGCGACATCCTGCTCTGCTTAAGAAGAAGTGTTATTTTCCGCTTCAGAAGAAGCGTCCGTGTTTTACGCTTTCTCAGAGACATGTCACGTTGCTAAGTTGTTAGCGCCGCGCGCTAACACGTCAATAGTGCAGCATAGCCTGCTCGAGGTTTTAAGGGTTCAGATGAAAACACCCTACCACTCAGGCTGCTTACACATCGATATTAAGTTGTCGCTGTTGCGCTCACGCCGTAATACAGTATTAGATGCGGTTAAAGTCAGACATGAAAAACTCCACGAGCGGTCAGACCGCGCAGCAGCTAGGCGCAGCAAGTAGGCGCCGGATCGGTCAGGCTGCCCGGCCTGACCGCTGGGGATTACCGGATGGAAGAATGGACACAGAAGTCTCCCTCTTAGCGCTCCGTCATATTTCAACCCATTTTTATCTTAAATGCACTGGGTTTTACCCTATTACCCATCTAAATATGCCCTATTAATTATTTTACCGTATTTTACATTTAAATTTCATGGTTAAACAGTACATGCTACATGTTAAACTGATAGTTAGCTAGCTACTTCGGTAAACTCAGCTAGTTTAAAGGTGGCAGTGACATAAAATACGAATATAGATTTTAACTTACCGAAAAAAATGAAGTGGAGACTCCTTGGACGCTCTATTAGTGCAATTAATACCACTGCAAGTCATTTTGTCCAACAATTGCACCAATAATATCCAAAGAAGAATACACAAACACAGAGACTCAAAATGCCGGAGCAGTTTCCAAGCCAGACCGAGGCTGTACTGAGGCCTTTCCACGGAGCTAGCTCTGTGGTCACGTGGGTCTGAGGCGGCGGTCACGTGGGTCGGATGCTCATTAATTATACAGAATTTTAGGCTTTCAATACACTTAAACAGAAGAGTGAGAAAAAAATTCACCCCCCTCAGAGTTGTCATGAGTATAAACTAGATAATTTAGACAAAAAACATGTTTGGTACCAGGCTGTAAACATGTTTATTTCTGCTGTGAAATCGGCATTTTTAACATGGGAGTCAATGAGGATTTGCTCGCTTCTGGCACCAGCCCCCAGCGGATGAGTATGGAACTGCAATTTTTCTTACTTCCGGGATGGGACCATTTTTAGAGCGGCATTGTGGGGGCTTGGGAATAACTTATATTTGATGAAAAATGGAATCTCAGTAGTGCCACCAGTAAATTATTTTATCAGATATTGTGTCTACCATTGTTCTGGAAAGTGTAAAATAGCATGATACAGGCCCTTTCAGATGGTACAACTGGCCCAATTTAGATTAGCAGTTAGCTCTCAATAATCTAAGTTTCTTCAAACTAAGGTTGATCAAGGAGCCATCAGCAGGCATAGTTCATGACCTTTCTACACAAAAAAAGACCTGAAATGTTGTTTTAACTTTGCACAAAAAAGTCCTTAACTTACACTGCGTGGGTTTTTCAGTAACTTAAAGGTATATTTTGATCTCTGTGTTCATGAACATAGTTTCAGAATATGAACAAATTTTCAAAACAAAGACCAAGAAGCAGGAAATAAACAAAAAGGGAGTAAAATTTAAGATTGTCTGTTAATTCCTTTACAACACACGATTGTGGGACATTTCCAAAGCTTTGCACTCAAGAAAAGCAGCAATAATGACATCAGGATTATGCCATAAAACCCTGTTTTCTTTGTTTTTGTTAAATGCGTGTAGGCTGTAGAGGCCCAGTCATTTTAGCTCACACTCCTCTCTGACTAACACAGCATTTCTGCTTCTAGCTGCTTCTGAGTCCTCAAGTGCGTCTGTAGAAACGTTCAGGGGGTGTCTCCTCCACGTCATCAGCTGTGCCAGAGAGGCCGCTGATGAAAACTGTGGCAATGTTCTGCTTGCGTCGTATGAAGGGCGCCATTAGTCAGCCTTAAAGAGACAAACTGTCTCTCTGGAGCTATTAATAGGCACACAGGCGGCCTTATATTCCCTGGAGAACGCTGACCACTGGAGTGTTTGAAGCCAGCACCCACCCCTAAGAAAATATCCCAGTTTTTCTGCTCATTTCCTCCCCACCCTACACTCTGCAGAAAGCCATGTACTGTGACAAATTGTTCAGAAACGTTATTTTTAGCCTTGAGCAACCAAAGCCTTCTATATGTGACCGGTGCAAAGAATCAGAATGTAGACACTGCCAGGGCAATGAAGCTGAACCAAGTTTTGTACCCCGATCAGGTGAGAGTGAACTTCTCTGAGATGTTTGGCCATTGAGTCATCCATCAGTTATTGGTGCACAGCTGGTTTAACACATGAGTAAAATGTTGTTGTCTGGTTTCACTGAAAAATAATTGTGCTACTCAACATTTCACATAAAGGTGAATGTTGGTTTTCTAACAAAGCAAAAGTCAGTAGTCACTGAATTTCTGGTCATTTTTGAAGGTTGTGGAAAATAAGTAGGGATGCAACAATATCACTTTTTTTCAAACCGATACGATACCGATACTTGGATCTGAGTACTCACCAATACCGATTACTGATAACGATATTTCTATCACACAAAAAATGATATGAATTGGAATTCAGGTTTTATTTTCTTCTCTGCTTTCAACAGGAAAAGACTGTGAGGTAGATAAAACGTAAAATATATGAATAGAAATTCTCAGAAAACTAAAATATTAGGTGAACAGAATTGACAAGTTACAGTGAAGCCCCTTTCAAGCAACTGGATTGGTATCGGTTACTGGTATTGGTTAACTTTTACCGATACCGGTACTGGTATCGGTATTGCTATCGACACAGATTCCAATACCGATACGGGAATCGGTATTGGAATCTGTGCATCCCTAAAAATAAGTACACTTTTCCCAAAAATATTGCTTTGCATAAATGCAGAAACATAACAGACGTGTGTCATGAAATATTGTAAACATTTATTTTTTAATATATTTTTAAAAATATTTTTCTAATCAAGATAAAAACATCACCATAAAAGCATCTATGTGAATCATTGTTAGCTATTTTATGAGGATGATTTTTTTTATCAGGCCCCAAACTAGAACCCAAGTTTAAAAAATATTTTTGGCAATTACCAGATACATTTTTATATTACTTTGTTTTTTCTCCGGGTTTTACAATTTTCTCCTGCCTGTCCAGTTTTCTTCAGGTACTGCGATTTTCTAAGGATACTGTAGTTCTTCAACAAGTACTCTTGTTTTCTACAGAAACTCTGATTTACTCCTGACAGTCCAGTTTTCTCCGGGTACTGTGGTTTTCTCCCAGCGCTCCGATTTTTTCCAGGTGGTATTCAGTGGGTACGAAAAGTTTAGACTCCCACCAAATTTTCACTCTTTGTTATATTGCAGCCATTTGCTAAAATCAATTAAATTATATTTTCCTCATTTATGTACACACAGTACCCCATAGGCAGAGTGGCCCATTGGAAGCTTCTCCTCAGTGCAAGACACATCAAAGCCTGCATGGAGTTTGCTAAAAGACACCTGAAGTACCCTGAGATGGTGAGAAATAATATTTTCTGGTCTGATGAGACCAAGATAGAACTTTTTAGTCTTAATTCTAAGTGCTATGTGTGGAGAAAACCAGGCACTGCTCATCACTTGCTCAATACAGTACCCACAGTGAAGTATGGCGGTGGCAGAATCATGTAGTGGGGGTGTTTTTCAGCTGCAGGGACAAGAGGACTGGTTGCAATGGAGGGAACAATGAATGTGGCCAAGTACAGGGATATCCTGGACAAGAACCTTCTCCAGAGTGCTCAGGACCTCAGACTGGGCCGAAGATTTGCCTTCCAACATGACAATGACCCTAAGCACGCGGCTCAAATAACAAAGGAGTGGCTTCATGGCAACTCTGCGGCTGTTCTTGAATGGCCCAACCAGAGCCCTGACTTATCGTGTGTTCCAGTTGTCCTCGAAACTCGGAATTTCCGAGCAGGAAATGATGTAACGGGCTTGTCTTGTGTTCCAGTTTCCAACTCGGAAAAAATGGATGCCACCATTGTTGTTGAGTACTAAACCAAAAGAATTATATAACCAAGCATTCCCCGCACCTAAATAATATTGACACACATGCCCTTCAACAGTCGCCACATACAACCAGAAAAACATTACAATTCAAATGTAAATAAGTAAACGCCAGGGAAAGTACAACCATAAACACCGATCAATTTTGGCAGCAATGTTACATTTTTCAACAGCGTAACTATTAATAACAACAAACAACTTACTGGTGCTGTTAAATAGCAAAAAAAAAAAAAAAAAAACCAGAACATATAAATGAGAAGAAAAATGAAGATGATAACTACCTCCTGGTAGCACTGGGCACAGCCACATTTAAAATTTGGGATTTCAGGGTCGTCTGAAACCTATGAGCTCGCAGCTCGGAATTCCGAGTTCATTGCATCATTTTCGGCTAACTTGTCTTGGAAAAATGAATTCCGAGGACAACTGGAACGCACCATTAAACCCAATTCAGCATCTCTGGAGAGACTTAAAAATGGCTGTCCACCAACATTCATCATCCAACCTGACAGACCTGGAGAGTATCCCCAAACCCAGGTATAAGAAACTTGTTGCATCTTTACCAAGAAGACCCATGGCTGTATTAGCTCAAAAAGGTACTTCTACTAAAAACTGAGCAAAGGGTCTGAAGACTTAGTACCGTGTGATTTTTCACTTTTTCTTTTTTAATAAATGTGCAGAAATTTAAAAAATCCTGTGTTTTTATGTCAATATGAATATGGGGTGCTGTGTGTACATTAATGAGGAAAAAATGAATTTCATTGATTTTAGCAAATGGCTGCAATATAACAGAGTGAAAAATTGACGGGGGCCTGAATATTTTCCATACCCACTGTACCTTTCTCCTGGTAATCTGGTTTTGTCTGACATTCTGGTTACTACGGTTGTCCTCTGGCCCACCAGTTTCCTCTAGGTACAACAGTTTTCCTCAAGTTCTCCAGTTTTCTCCTGAAACTCCGGTTGTCAGGATACTATGGGGGCTTTTTCCGAGTCCTCAGGTTTTTCACCTGCTTTTCCAGTTTTGTCCCAAAAGCGTACACAGTTAAGTCTTACACTTGCTGCTATGTTGTCTTGGGTTGTTTGCCATTGGCGGCGTCTGAGATTATGGGTGTTAAAGTTCATCATCTGATGGTGAATTTCACAGAATTAGTTGATGAGGGCTTTCTAGAACTAAAGCTCTTTATGGAGCACACATTGTACTCTCTCATAACCTGGAAGCTTCAATGATTTAATTCAGATATCCGTGGAAGAAAAACATTTTCGGCTCACAAGCATGAACTTTAAGTGACAAGTAGCAAAAAATAAAGAAAAACTCAGTAAAAACGGTGGTCCTTTAATTTAAAACCGCAATTATAGGCAGTGGCGGCTCCAGAAAAGTTTTTCTGCAGGTGCTATGAAGGAGCTAGTCTTTTTATTGAGGGTGCTATGAAGGAAGTGGTCATGCGTACCTATTGTTCTCTAAAACACCTTCAACACTAGCAGATACACATGCATGCACAACACCTCAACAACACCTGAAACAATCATTAATTTACATCATAAACATATGAACAATCACTGACTTTTCCATGAAATCATAAACACATACAGCCACACAGAAAACCATCTATAGTGTTGCAAGGTTAGCTAACATTAGTGTTAGCATTTCCAGCGGCAAAACCCTCGACTGCTGCGGCGGTTGAGGGTTGACTCTCTTCATCCAGATCCGTAGGTTTTTGTGGGTCTGAGATCACTTCCAAAGATTCAATTTGGGCAACAAAAACCGATCCATTTTACCACTAGCTCTACCTTTCAATCGTTCACAGGTGGAAAATGAGGTCAAAGGTTAACATCAATTTCCTGTTTTGGTTTACGTTTGTACTATCTATATGATAATTTACTGATTATTTTTGTTTTGTATGTTAAATATTATCACATCCACACAGTAAACTAAAATTAAACTGTAAAAAAATAATAATAAATCTAATATTTACTTGGGGGTGCAATGATTGATCCAGGGGTAGCTATAGCGCCCCCTAGCGCCCCCCTGGCACCGCCACTGATTATAGGCAGCTTGGGCATACCAAAACGTCTGTGCTATCTCCAACCTGCTTTCTATGCTCATGAGTAATGTTGTAAGTCTTGATGTTACGAAGCCGTGAACTATCTGCATGTTTCGTCTAGAGGATGGATTTAACTTTGGCGCCTCAACTTGAAGAAACATTTCACCACAGAGGTCACCTGGTTGTTTCAGCTGTGGGTCATTCTTAACACTCTGGTTTGTTATGGTAGTTTTCTCTAAAGCCTGAGTCATGCTTCTGCGTCAGCTCCACAAGGGACAGACACGCACAAATTGACTGAAGCGTTTTGCTCTCATACTTCCCCATTTGCTGAAGGGGTGTTGCAAAACAATTCCCCGCCATGACAACAGAGAGCGTAGCGTAGGTAGCGGTACAGTGACGTTACTACTTCTGTGGAAATCACTTCTGCGGTATGAAAAATGGCAAGCAACACAAGAAAGAGAAGTTTGATCGAGCTGGAACTGTGTGATCTAGACAAAGAAATGCTAATCTTGCTGAAATACCATCGAGTGCAAAAAAGGAGGCAGCGGTGTCGGTGGGATGTCCGACCGCCAAACCGGTCTTTGATCGGACGTGATCTCAGGTTTCTGGACCGATCAACCACAAGCATGCGTTCGCCGTCTCGTTCGACGGATGTTAAGAACAGTGGGCTCGACTTGGTATGTACTTGCGTGCCTGCGGGGGGCCTACGCAAGGACAGATAATGGTGTTGCGTGTCTCTGCACTGATGCAGTCATCGCAGAAGCATGACTCAGGCTGAAGGCTGCAAGGGGTGAATTGTCAGACTGTAGGGCCTCCCAAAGTTACACAAAACCACATGACTTCAGTCTTATCATAACTCCTTAGTTTTATCCTCGTTATATAATTGAGCATTTTCTTAACGTTTTTAATTATGTTCAACATCTGACGCGTATTGTGCCGTGTTTACTGTTGTAAATGTGTTATATAAATAAACTTGACCTTGACCTTTACAGAATTCTGAGCCATCCGTTTCTAATGCCAGTAAAACAATACAACAGAGGCTGAGGATGCCTTTATTTGGGATGCAGATCTTACAATCAACCGTGTAAAGGTGAAGAATATTGAGAACCACTTACATTCATGAAAAAAATAGTCAAATTACCACAGTTCTTTTCTTTCATTTGTCATTTTTTTTCCAGGTTTTGATCCTCCGCACAAATGTACTTGATATACTCAGTATTTGCTTGAGCAATCAGATCTCAGTTCCACTAACTTGTTCCTTTTAGTGGATCTCACCCTTCAATCTGTGTAAAACCATGAGATCATTCTTCTTTTTGGTTCTGGACTTCACAGTTTGATGACATGTCCACAGTGAATGTCATCATCACTGCCCATTTAACCCAAATATAACCCCCCTGGAAGTGATCTCATCTGTGAATTTCATTAGTTTTCACATTTTCTTGAAAAATGTTCTGGTTTTACATTAATTCAGAGAAATAAAGACAACCTGCACAGTTTGAATTTGCTCGTATTAAAACTATTCTCATCACAGTGTTGCAATATTTACTGCAGATCCTGCTAAATTTAAATTTTATGAATAATTCCAAACCAGAATCCTAATCTCAGAAAAACTCAAACGCAGAGAACTAGTTTGTCCTTAAGACTAATGAGCTAATGGCTCCTCTAAATGGAGCTAAAACAAAAATGTATCCAAGTCGTCTTAAAAATTAATTATTAGCTTTTAGAAACTCCAGTAAAATTGACGATTGAAGACATTTGAAGAGGTCACCGATAATCAAAATCAGAATCAGATTTATTGCCATGTAGGCGAGAGGCTCATCTACTAGGAATTTGTTTCGGTGGCAGGGTGCTAACCATCGACATATGTACTGGACAATTCGTTTCCATAGACTCCAATAATAAGTTTTTAAGCCAAAATGGGAGGTTCCCACCACCGCCATTTTGACCATGTCACAAGTTCCGTTAAGCCCAGACAATTCCACAAAAGGGAAAAGAGGTGGAGCTGAGGGTGGGGCTGTAAGGCTGGGCTCAAATGACGACACCCACCGAACTGAAGCGACAAGCTAATCCAAAGCTAACACGGAGGTGGGAGCTAAGCTAATGGAGGTAGCTACGTAGCTACAACTGGAGTTAAATGTGCACAACACCAGAGCTTCTGAGTTGCAGATACGCCGGGTTGACCGCTGGGTAAAACCGGGTGGTACACAGAGATCTCCAGAGAGCTCCACAAGCCGGCAGCCGCGCGGAAGACAGGCGCCGCTGCGATCAGAGATACGCCGGGCTGACCGCTGGGTAAAACCGGGTGGTACACAGAGATCTTCCGAGAGCTCCACAAGCCGGCAGCCGCGCGGAAGACAGGCGCCGCCGCGATCAGAGATGCGCTGAGCTGCCGCTGAGGGGAGGGAGTTCATACCGATAGTCGGAGCCCAGCTCCACCAACATGTTATATTTCAACCCATTGTCAAAAATGCAGCGTTATGTTAAATGCGCTGGGTTTTACCCTATTACTTTTAAAATTCATGGTTAAACAGGTCCTGTTGGCTTCATCAGAACGTGATCTTCAGCTTTCGCTGGAGCGGTTTGCAGCCGAGTGTGAAGCAGCTGTGATGAGAATCACCTCCTCTAAATCTGAGACCATGGTCTTGAGTCAGAAAAGGGTAGAATGCCTTCTCCAGGTCAGGGAGGAGGTCCTGCCCCAAGTGGAGGAGTTTAAGTATCTCGGGGTCTTGTTCATGAGTGAGGGAAAGCTGGAGCCTGAGATCGATAGGTGGATTGGTGCTGCATCTGCAGTGATGCGGGCGTTGTACCGGTCTGTCGTGGTGAAGAGAGAGCTGAGTCAGAAGGTGAAGCTCTCGATTTACCGGTCGATCTACGTTCCTACCCTCACCTATGGTCATGAGCTTTGGGTAGTGACCGAAAGAACGAGATCGCGGGTACAAGCGGCCGAAATGAGTTTTCTCCGAAGAGTGGCTGGGCTCTCCCTTAGAGATAGGGTGAGAAGCTCGGTCATCCGGGAGGGGCTCGGAGTAGACCCGCTGCTCCTCCACATCGAGAGGAGCCAGTTGAGGTGGCAAGGGCAGGATGCCTCCTGGACGCCTCCCTGGTGAGGTTTTCCAGGCATGTCCAACCGGGAGGAGACCTAAAGGTAGACCCAGGACATGGTGGAGGGATTATGTCTCTCACGTGGCCAGGGAAAGCCTTGGGATTCCCTCGGAGGAGCTGGTCCAAGTGGATAGGCAGAGGGAAGTCTGGGCCTCTCGCCTTAGGCTGGTGCCCCCGCGACCAGACTCCGGATAAGCAGATGAAAATGGATGGATGGGTTAAACAGTACATGTTAAAATCTAAGCTAAGCTCGGCAGTGACCTAAAATACATAAATAAAATTTTACTTACAAAAAAAATGAAGTGGAGACTTCTTGGACGCTCTATTAGTGCAATTAATACCACAGCAATTCATTTTGTCCAACAATTGCACAAATAATATCCAAAAAGAATACACAAACGCTACAACTAATGGTCTACGTTGAGAGACCGAAAATCACAGAACAGTTTTCAGGCCAGATCGAGGCTCTACTGAGGCCTTTCCCCGGAGCTAGCTCTGCGGTCTTGTGGGTCTGATGCTCATTAACTATTCAGGATTTTAGGCATTTAATACACTTAAACAGAAGAGTGAGAAAAAAATCACCCCCGTCAGAGTTGTCATGAGTGTAAACTAGATCATTTAAACCAAAAACGTTTTGGTACCAGGCTGTAAACATGTTTATTTCTGCTGTGAAATTGGTATTTTTAACATGGGAGTCTATGATGATTTGCTCGCTTCTGACACCAGCCCCTAGTGGATGAGGGTGGAACTGCAATTCTTTCACTTCTGTGTTGGCTTCAATTTCATACCAGTATTATGAGGGCTTGATGCAAACATACATTCAGGTCAAAGTCAGGTCAGGCAATATTTACATTAGGATACATCAAATAATCAGAAAAGAAACATAGCCAGCAATAAAAAAAGTAGGAATGTGGGTGACCGGGGCTTTCTGTGTGTTTTGGCCATTCATCGATTGTTCAGGAGCATTACAGCAGAGGGGAAGAAGCTGTTTTTGTGGCGTGAGTTTCTAGTCTGTAAGGATCTGAACTTCCTCCCTGAAGGTAGGGTTTCAAACAGTCCATGACCAGGGTGAGAGGGGTCAGCTGTTTTCTGACCTGCACATTTCAGAACCCTGGAGTTGTACAGGTCAAAAGAAGAAGAAGAAGAAAAAAATATATTATTTCTATAGCGCCTCTCAAGATAAAAATCACGAGGCGCTTCACAAAAACAAAAAATGTGAAAATATAAAAAATAATCTAGAAAATGATTAAAATATATTTAAAATGAGCAAAAATAGACAATTGTGATAAAAATGTTAAGAAAGAGAGAGAGTGAATAGGAAAGAGGGATATCAGTGGATCCTGAGGAAGGTGGAATAGGCGGGGAGAGCAGAATAAAGAGAGAGTGGTGATGAAGGTCATACAAAAGCATGAACAAGTGAGTCTTCAGCTGCTTTTTGAAGGAGACCACTGAGTCCACTGATCTCAGGCTCAGGGGGAGAGAGGTCCAGAGTCTGGGGGCCACAGCAGCAAATGATCTGTCACCTTTGGTCTTTAGCCTGGTGCTGCACAACCAGTAGGCTTTGATCACTGGACCTCAGGGACCTGCTGGGGGTGTAGGGACTAAGAAGATCACCAATGTAAGATGGTGCTTGTCCATGTAAGGCCCTATAGACCAGAACCAGGATCTTGAAATGAACCCTGAAGTTGACTGGCAGCCAGTGAAGCTGGAGGAGAAGCGGGGTGATGTGGGTGTGTTTGGAGGACTTGGTCAGAAGCCGAGCACAGGCATTCTGAACCACCTGTAGACGGTTCAGGGAGGTTCTGCTCAGACACGTGAAAAGAGAGTTACAGTAGTCTAAGCGTGAGAAGATGAAGGTGTGGAGAACTGTCTCAAGTTCAGAGCAAGACAGAATGGGACTCAGCTTAGCAATGTTCCTGAGATGGAAGAAGGAAGAGCGAACAAGAGAACTGACAAGAGAATCCAGGATGAGAGCTGGGTCAAAGGTCACGCCAAGATTCCTGACGGAAGGTTTGGTGTGAGAAGTAAGCTGACCAAGAGAGTCTCTGACTTTGGGAACAATGCTTGTCTGGGGCACAGATGAGGATCTCAGACTTATCTTCATTCAGCTGTAAAAAGCTCCCAGCCATCCAGGTTTTGATAGAGTCTAAGCAGGTGTGTAACAGCTGAAGCTTAGACGTCTCATGGGGCTTAAAGGAGATGTACAGCTGGATGTCATCTGCACAAAGATGGTAGGAGATTCCTTTGAAGGAGCTCAGGATGTGCTGAAGAGGAAGCAGATAGAGGAGGGAGAGCAGAGTCCTCAGCACAGAACCTTGTGGGACACCATGGGTAAGAGAGGTGGTGGAGGACCTAAACTTGGAGACGGCCACAGAAAAGGAGCGCTCAGAGAGATAAGAGGAGAACCACTCCAGAGCAGATCCTGATAGGTCTACCCAGTCTCTCAGCCTCTCCTGTAGCAGGTGATGGTCAACAGTGTCAAAGGCTGCAGTCAGGTCCAGCAGGACCAGAACAGAACAGCCCCCTGCATCACTGTGAGTCAGAAGGTCATTAGAGACCCTAAGAAGAGCTGTTTCAGAAGAATGAGCTCTATGAAAACCTGACTGTAAGCAATCATAGATGTTATGTTCATCAAGAGCAGCTGTGAGTTGTTTAGCCACAACCTTTTCCAAGATGTTGGAGATGAACGGAAGTTTAGAGATGGGTCTGAAGCTGCTATGGAGAGAGGGGTCGAGACTCATTTTTTAAGAAGCGGGTGGATTACAGCGTTCTTAAAGTAAGCAGGGACCTGACCAGAGACCAGAGAAGCATAGAGAGCACACTGGGACCGATGGACTGAAAAGCACTTTTAAACAAAGATGAGGGTAAGATGTGGAGGGGGCATGCAGAGGTCTTGATAGAGTTAACTAGTTTGGTTAACTCAGGCAAAGAAACAGGAGCAAAGCTATCTAGGATGATGGGCCTGGTTGGAGTCGGGAGAGGCAGCGATAAGGCTGAAGGAGAGATGCTAGATCTAACCTTATTGACTTTGTCCACAAAGAAAGACAGAAAGTTCTCACAGTCTGCAACAGAGTGGATGGAGGCTGTAGGAGAGGCAGGAGAGACAATGCTGCTGACGGTGTTAAAGAGCACCTTGGGGTTCCCTTTGCTCTGGGACACCAGGTGACACCAGTGATCTTTGGTTTTTTTAGGGACTGGGACAATAATCAGAATCAGAATCAGAATCAGAAAAGGTTTATTGCCATTGTCAGTGAACAAGCAGTTCACAAACTAGGAACTTGCTTCGGTACTAATGTGCTACATATAACATGAATAATAAATTTCAAAAATAGAATAAGTAGAATAAAATATAATAAAACTAGCATAAAACATTCAGCTATAAAAAAAGGCAGGTAATGGTAATATGGCCGATAACGTGACGTTATGTCAAGTACAGCAGACGAACATGGTTGTGTATTTATAAGCTGTTCACAAGTCTAACGGCAGATGGAAAGAAGCTGTTCTTATGGCGGGAGGTTCTGGTCTGGATGGACCGTAACCTCCTGCCTGAGGGAAGCGGCTCGAAAAGTCTGTGACCCGGGTGAGAAGGGTCAGCTGCTATCCGGCCTACACGCCCCCGAGTTCTGGAGACGTACAGGTCCTGGAGAGATGGAAGACTGCAGCCAATCACCTTCTCAGCAGAGCGCACAATGCACTGCAGTCTATTTTTGTCCCTAACTGTGGCTCCAGCGTACCACACAGCGATGGAGGAGGTGAGGATGGACTCAGTGATGGCCGTGTAAAACTGCACCATCATCTGGGCTGGCAGCTTGGCCTTTTTCAACTGCCGCAGAAAGTACATCCTCTGCTGGGCCTTTTTGATCAGGGAGCTGATGGATGGCTCCCACCTAAGGTCATGTGTGATGGTGGTTCCGAGGAAGCGGAAGGAGTCCACAGTGGTGACGGGGGTGTCCGTCAGGACGAGGGGGAGAGATGGGGCTGTGACTTTCCTGAAGTCCACAATCATCTCCACTGTCTTCTGAGCATTGAGCTCCAGATTGTTGCAACTGCACCAGTACACCAGCCGCTCCACCTCCCTCCTGTAGGCGGACTCATCACCGTCAGAGATGAGCCCGATGAGGGTGGTGTCGCCCGCAAACTTGATCAGTTTAACGGAGTCATGGCTCGAGGTGCAGCAGTTTGTGTACAGGGAGAAGAGCAGAGGAGAAAGTACACAGCCCTGTGGAGATCCTGTGCTAGTAGTCTGAATGGTGGAAACATTCTTCCCCAGCCGCACCCACTGCCTTCGGTCCGTCAGGAAGTCAGTGATCCACCTGCAGGTTGAATTGGGTACGTTGAGCATGGAGAGCTTGTCCTGGAGCAGAGCAGGGAGGATGGGATTGAACGCAGAGCTGAAGTCCACAAACAGGATCCTAGCTTAGGTTCCCGGGGAGTCCAGGAGCTGCAGGATGAAGTGGAGGGCCAGGTTGATGGCGTCGTCTACAGACCTATTAGCTCTGTATGCGAACTGCAGAGGGTCCAGGAGGGGGAAGGTGAAGGACTTGAGATGAGGGAGGACCAGGCGCTCAAAAGACTTCATGACTACAGACGTCATCGCCACAGGCCTGTAATCATTCGGTCCATTGACACGGGGTTTCTTTGGGACAGGGACAATGAAGGATTTGAAGCAAGTTGGAACATGGCATGAGTCCAGACAGGTGTTGAAGATCTTTGTGAAGATAAGTTTATAGTCATGGCTATGTTCATACTTGCATTTAGTTTATCAGTCCTGAAAAACATACACTCTATTTCTCAGAACAGAGGTCATTCAGAAAGTTATCAATGATGGGATAGGATATATCTTTGTGTGACCTTCTCACAGAAAGACTTCTCCAATTACTCCGAAAATTCATGGAAACATTGGATGATATGATAGATTTACTCAGAAATCCACATTATCACTAAGAAAATGAGGAAGTGGTTGGACTACAGTTAAAATGTGGAGAAGAAAAGTATTTCAAGAACATAATCTGAAACTTGAGATTAAAGTACAAAATAAACCCACTCATAGCCTTGTGCATTAGCACATATGTGGATCTGGGTCAGAGCACATACCTGTGTGTATTGCCTTTCAGAGTTCTCATTGGTTATGATTGCCGAATTCACAGGACAAATGCAAAACCCTTTTATCCACCCGAACCTGTTTTCTTGGATTTAAACTAGACGGTGGCACAGGAGTTAAGTGCTCGCCCCGTAATCGGAAGGTTGCAGGTTCGAGCCCCGCTCAGTCTGTCGCTGTCGTTGTGTCCTTGGGCAAGACACTTAACCCACTTTGCCTGCTGGTGGTGGTCGGAGGGACCGGTGGCTCGGCAGCCTCGCCTCTGTCAGTGCGCCCCAGGGCAGCTGTGGCTACATTGTAGCTCATCCCCACCAGTGTGTGAATGTGTGTGTGAATGGGTGAATGACTGATTGTGTTGTAAAGCACCTTGAGGGGTTTCAAGAACTCTAGAAGATGCTATATCAAATACAGGCCATTTACCATTTAGATTTGGGGCATTTAAACAATTGAAGATGATAGCAAATCTGAAATTTAAATGTCATAAACAGGAATTTTTTCAATGCTAGAAACATTTCATGAGTTTTTATTTTATTTTATGTTATTCAATTTTCTTCCTTGAATCCTTCACAATACGAGTCTCAATCCTATTCACTGCCAGGCCCTGTAGCTCCATCTAGAGGATAAATCCGAGCTTCACAGAGGAAGCAGACAACCAAGCGTAAATGAGTGATTCAGCAAAAGAGGATGTGCATCTAGCCGAAATCGAAATCATCCAGCCTCTAAACCGGTATAGCGGCTTCCTCCAGTTTCTCTCTCTCTCTCTCTCTCTCTCTCTCTCTCTCTCTCTCTCTCTCTCTCTCTCTCTCTCTCTCTCTCTCTCTCTCTCTCTCTCTCTCTCTCTCTCTCTCTCTCTCTCTCTCTCTCTCTCTCTCTCTCTCTCTCTCTCTCTCTCTCTCTCTCTCTCTCTCTCTCTCTCTCTCTCTCTCTCTCTCTCTCTCTCTCTCTCTCTCTCTCTCTCTCTCTCTCTCTCTCTCTCTCTCTCTCTCTCTCTCTCTCTCTCTCTCTCTCTCTCTCTCTCTCTCTCTCTCTCTCTCTCTCTCTGTGCCGCTCCAGGGAGGCCGGTGTTTGGCGCTTCTGAGCTAACTAACCGCCCTCCCTCTACCAGTGCTTCCACTTGTCCCAGTCCGAGCAGAGCTCGTCCACCTCATCACCATAAACACATTCGCCCAACATGGACTTCTCCATCCGAGCTGCAAACGTGGAGGACTGCAAGGACATCGCGCGGATGATCAGGGTGAGCGGACACGTGCATGAGCGGACACGTGCAGAACAGCTGCATTTACGCTGGCTATGGAGTCACGTGACCTCTCTACAAATACCATGTTGTTACATAACTGGATATATTGGAAGTGTGTCTCTCTGTCTTAAACATTAGCAAAGGAGTTATACGTTTTTGGGACGAGGCTGAAGTTAGCTTCCGATTCGGCAAACGGCTAAAGGGACATTACACCCAATTTTTCTCTACTCTGACCATCTGTAATCTGCTCTAGCTGAAAAACGACAACACCCACACTCTTCAAACCTGTTGTAGGTTATGCTACAATAATAGCAGATTGCATAAAACCTTGTTTGGGATTTGTGAAACCTTTCCCTGATTTATGACACTTCAACAAAGCCTGATTTATGCATTTTTATCAGCATCTGGTCAACACTGGAGCAGCTGTAGCTCAGAAACTACAACACCCACACTGTTCAAACTTGTTCTAGATTATTCTACTATAATAGCAGATCAAATAAAACACAGTGTAGGATTAGTTAAACCTTTCCCTGATTTGTGAAACTTCAACAAAGCCTGATTTATGCATGTTTTCAGCATCTGGCCAATACTGGAATAGGTGTAGCTCAAAAATTTCTGTTTGAGGTCATCATGGTCAGCCTTTGGCACCTTAGCTTCTGAAGAATAAATTAGACAAAGTCAACAGTTACATTCTCTGGGTGATCAGTAAGAATTTAACAAACAAATAACAGCTAAGTAACTTAGTATTCACAACAAATATTTCAACATGATAACAATCAGGCTAAACCACACAGTGACTGCCTTCATCATCATAAATTACTAACATGTTAACGTCTAGAAACAAATTGGGAGTTAATGCTATTGGCTGAGTTTTTCCATAATAAAAATCAGCGAGCGTGTTAGTCACGGTTAGTTAAAGGTTCTTACCAAGACAAAGATCAGCACCAGGCTCTTTTCCACCATCGTTTGAAAAGAGGGAAGTGGGTGTAGATCTGCTGGGGGTTTCATCCCTTTGTCTTTTTCTTTTACATCTAAACACTCAGAAGAGAGCAAACATTTAGTAAATTAAAAAAGCTAAATTTACTCGGTTTATGACAGTTTTATTACATCCTCATTTCAACTCTGTACAAAATACACACCCAAACATCCCAACTCTCTTATCTGAGTTGTCTGTGTAGCATGTCTCAATCAGACAACAAAGCACAGCATGTCCTCATATTTACTGATCTAATTTTGCCTCGTTGTCTTTTCCAGCCTGGGTTGAATAGGGGAAGACAGATGGGACAAAGTCGGGACTCTCAAAAATTGTCAGACGCCTCTCCTGTACAAATGAAGACAATTCCAGTAATTTACTTTCATGACAGCACAACTCATGGTAGCCACAGGCCAGCTAGTGGGCCTAGCTTATAGCATTCGTTTCTACAAGTTTAGCAACACAAAGGAGCTAAAGTTTATCAAGGCGCTTTAACTTACAAGCTTTAGAGATTATCAAAAATAAAATAGAGGTATGGGTTTCAACAATTGAGTTAATAAAATCTACGATGCTGATTAGCTTATATTGTTAGTGTTGTTAGCTTACCTGATATGAAGTGATCGCTGCAGATTAGAGCTTTTTTAATGATCTTCTCGTTCCAGTCGCTCCTTCTGATAGCTTGCAACCAAAGACGTCTTTTGTTTGCCTCGAAAGGGGTGCGAGTTGATGGACTTCTGTAGAACTTGCACGATTTGTTGGTTTTGTCAAAGCAATTGGTACAACCAACAGCACAAGATATGATTGTTGATCCTTTTCTGCAACACACATGCGCATTACGGCAGGAGGTGACATGGACCGATAAGGGGTCTATTGGACAGTCCTATAGAGAAACCTTACATATACAAGCACGTGTACACACACAGGTGCTCACATGGTGCTCTCATCAGTATGGATGTGATACAGTGGGAACTCTGGAGATCGTTATGAAGGTCAATCTGTTTCAAAAAGCACAAACCTGTAGATCTGTTGCGTGTATTTGTACTACATGATGGGTGCTTGAAAACAGTGTGTGTGTGTGCGTGCAGTACAGTGTGAGGAGCTGTACACCAACACCCGTAAACCTGTAAAGCTAAATATGCACCTGTAAGAAACACTCACATGCATTTGAAATAAAATACAGTTGTGTGTGACATTTTCAACTACAAGTCTGTAAACACAAGTGTACAGATCTGTTTCTGCACACGCTCAACTTTTTTATTACAGTTGCACAGCTTTCCTCTCACACATCTGATTTTTGAAACTATTTTCACGATTAATATGTGTCAAAATGCACAAGTTTGTAAATTTGTTGTCTGATTCCGTACAACACAATGTGGACTTGAAGATTGGATGTGAGTGTGTGTACCGTAAAAGGTGAGCTTGAAGTTTTGAGGTGAGTGTCTGTGCATTAAAATGTGAGAAGCTGCACATCAACATGTGTGAAATTGTGAAGATAAATGGTACTTGTAAGAAAAAGTAAATTGTATGTGAAACAAAATAAACTTACATGTAAAATTTTCTTCTGCGACCCAGTAAATACAACTTCTCAAATACGTTTCTGCGCATGCTCAGTTGTTGTTTTACAAGCGCACAACTCTCCTCTCGCGAGTCTGACTTTTGAAACACTTCTGGCAGGTTGTGTGTTGCAAATTGCAGCTGTGTGTATCTGCAGAGGCGAGCGGAGCAGGGGATGAGGGCGAGGGTGGGGGCGGAAGGAGGAGCCACAGAGGGAGGGTTGTCATTGGTCGGCTCTGGTTTCCAGGACAACAGGCTCAACCAATCAGAGTGAGAGCTGCGTTTTTTCCCTCGGCTTTCAGTCCGCTGCCGTCTGCAGTTCGCGATGGCTGAACGAGCTGGGGTAAGTACATTTCAAAGGACTTTCTAAACTTATTTTAGTCATTTCCTCGTCTTTTTATTTAAACAAGGTGACACACTAACATAACGTCATGCTATTTATACCATTATTAAGGCCTTATAAGATATTTGTACAAATATGTAGTCTAGCTAAAGTTTATATGAGCTGCTTTGCTAAGTTAGCAGAAACAAAAACGCCACTGCTAACACTGAAGTCTTGCATTAAGGCCACTGTGTTTGGGTATAATCCCAGGGGTGTTTCTCAATGTCAGGCTTTGAGGACACTGTCCTTCCTTGGTCAAAGAAAACAGTTAAATGGAGCTGACTTGCTTCACGTGACCAGGGCTCCCGTGATGGTCACATGACGTGCGGCAAAGTTATAATTATACTTATAAGTTGTATAATGAGTATTTTACTTTTTAAATTGCGTGTATATTGCTTGAATTACATATATTAGGGAGTTACTAATTGCTGGCCATCGAAGCTGCAACGATTAGGCAGCACCAACTAACCAACTTCTGATTAAAAAAATAAACATTTTAGATATCAGCCTGATAGTTACAATTAGTTTTTTTAATCACCAGTAAAACAATAAAAAGTAATCATTTGAAACCTTTAACTCTTGTTTCCTTTCTCGGGGATCCTATTAATAATAACTGTTACATGTGATATTTAAAATCTGCATTTGATGGCTCTTTTAGTAACCCTTCATTTTTGTTTTTCAGGAACTGCTGCTCAACTATCTGCTTGAAAGACTTTACAACCGTTCCTCTAATTGGCTTGATCGAGTTCCTCTAGATCTCGATTTTTTGGAATTTGTATGTTGTCAGGAGCTGGTTATTCTGGGTGATATCTCAAACCATTTGACGTCCCTCAGGACATTTTAAATGCACTTGCCCAAGTTTATCAGAGACCTGCAGTCAAAATAAAAAAGCACAAATTATTGTTGCACACGAAAGAGGAGCCATTGGTCGTCCCAAACTACTTATTCCTGAGAAATACACAGAACACCTCATTTCTTTAGGTTTACCTGTCACGTGTATTGCACAGCTGCTGGGGATATCTAGAGTTACATTACACAGGCAAGTGAAAGAATGGGGTTTAAGTGTGAGCCAAACTTACAGCACCATGACTCACGATGACACCATGACTCACGATGAGCTAGACTCTCTAGTGTCACAGATCCATGCCAGAAACCAAAATGCAGGGTATAGATTGATAATAATAATAATGCATTGAACTTATATAGCGCTTTTCAAGTCACCATGATGAAAGGTCTGCTGAAGTCACAAGGATATAGACTTCAGTGGGAGTGTGTTCGGTCCTCTATGCGCAGATTAGACACTGCAGGCGTGGTTTCCTGAATGTCCCATCTCCGTTGTGTGGTCAGAAGAACGTATTCTGTGCTTAGCCCAAAATCATTTTATTGCAGGAGCTTTACATTCCACAGATTGAATGGGAATCCAGTGGACTCATCGACATTGAACACAACTCTAGTGTTCAAGTTCCAGAAGTTGAATGCCCGCTAAGTCCAGGAGAATATTCTGGACTCTGTGCAGCTGTGGATCCACTGAGGTCAATCTTGGGATTGACAGTTATTTAGCCACACGGCATTACATGCAAACCATTGGCTATAATAAAATCTTTCATTTTTTGCATCTTGTCATCAATGACTTGTATAAAATGTCTGTGAAGGATCTTCATAAGTCTCCATTATCTAACTGAACACGTTATTTTAATCTCCGTTATCTCTTACCACATCTGAACTTGAAAGTACAGATTAAATGACTCGTGAGCATTTGAAAATGTTTGCATGTTAATATTCTTCGATGGCAAACTAAAAGAATTAAACCTTCTTAAGTTAAAATTATAGTAATCTTCTTGTGTGTACTAAAAATCTAACTGCCCTTTCTTATTCTCTTGGATATTGAAATTCCCAAATTTGTGAGAATAATGAAAGTTTTGTTGCAATTTGATGTTTTTTTTTATTTAAAAACCTGCAAGTCTAACGTGTTAATATAGGTTACAATCATTTGTGAATTCAATAAAATGTTTTAAGTTTTTAAAAAATTATTTTATTAATAACATCTTGAACTTAAGCAAGTGACAGGAAAAAACATTTAGCATTAAGCTACAAAAATATTGTTCTATTGTCATGACCCTGGATGCAGCAACGTTTTGTTTGTTGCATATGTATAAAATGCAATCTTGAAAATGATTTCTCTACTTGTAAAATTACAATAAAACATTTATCATATAACACAGCTGTGCCTTACTTGTAACTCAATATTCCTGAAACTTTCAGCTGTAACTTGATGGTTAAATAAAAAAAAGATTTGTTTGGTATAACCTGAACAGCACTGGCAAATAGCATGACGTTAAACTTTAGATCAATCCAAAACCATGAACATTGGTTGCTATGCAACTTTCAAGATGATTGCGAAACATCAAATGTTGTGTAGTGGCAGGGCAGACATAGAATATGGAAGCAGCTAGATGAGGTTGGATGGTCTGCCTGCATTATTTCCACTTTCATATCCTTCATGGGTTTCTCCCATCCAACCCCAAACTTCACGAGCTGCTTCCTTTGCTCTTCATACACTGAAAAAGAAAAGAAAAAATGGCAAAGACAAATGAGATATAAAAGATCTTCTGTGCCATGTTTACACAAGATACTTAGAATGTAGCAAACCCACCTTATCTGCTGTGTCATATAAAACACTTTACTCATTTTAACCCTCCCACTGTCTTCATGGGTGACCCCACCAGGAAAGTTGACCACTGAGCAGGGTTGATGGTTTATCCCTTGAGGTCCATGTGGCAGGGGTGAGGTCTTTCCTGGTGGGGTCACCCATGAAGACAGTGGGAGGGTTAAGGCTTCTAAAATAGTTTGATTGTACACATTTTGTGAAAGACAACTGTTTAAACCTATTATGACTTTAAGGTTTATTCCAATGATTTTCAGGTTTTTGTAATGGTTTTAAAGTGTCATAATGGTCTTGGCCCTTCTAGCCTTTCTGAACTGACTTTACCATACAAACCCTCACGTCCTCTGCACTCCTCTTGCAGCCATCGCCTTGTGATCCCGAATGTCAGGACAAACAACAATGGTCAGGCGTCCTTACAATATAATGGCCCTTGCCTCTGGAGCAGGCTGCCCGAGGACCTCAGGACCAGAGAGAAACTTTAAGAACAGGCCGAAGAATGAACTTTTTTAGCTTAGCTTTTAACTGCTTATTATTTATGATTAAATTTCTTATATTTTAAGAAAGTTTTGTTATATATTTATGATTTGATATTGTTTTACTATTTCTACAATTATATTGGTCACTACTTATTCATACATTACCTCTTTTTATTTCATTCTTTTACTTATTCTAATACTTTACAGCGTTTCCTCAGTGGGAGCCCTCTGCCTCAGGGCCAGTGGTAAGCGGCAGTGGCCTGGGTGCTCTCCAGGTAGTGCTTGGGTGTAGGTGGGGGCCCTTGTCCTCCCTCCTCTGTGAGACCTGTCTCGGTGCCCTGGCTGCTGCTGTGGATCTACTGGAGTTGGGTCAGACGGCTCGCCTGATGGCGTTTCCTGACTCATCTGAGCTCTGCCCAGTGTTTGCATATGTTCTCTAATGTGTTGTGTGTGCATGTGGGTATGTGTGTGTGTGTATATGCGTGTTACTGGGTCGGGGAAGGGGGTTTCAATTGACAATGAATTTTGTGGGATATGTCAGGTCTTTTCAATCTGTGGGTCATTTTTTTTCTTCCTCTGAAGCTACTTGAGTTTCATTTTTTTGTTTGAAAAGCACTTTATAAACAAAGCTGTAGTTTGAGTGTAACCAGAAAAAAGCCAAATACCTGTCTCAACAAATCTACGCAAGTAGCTTGTGATCTAACATTTCACAGCAAGAGGAGATTCGCTGTCATCCTCCAGCTCTTCTTCATCCGGCCAGGTGATGTGGTCCAGAACCATCTGAATGTGACAAAATAAAATAGCATATGATTAAAAAGTGAAATTAGGAAATGCTCATATTTATTGAGTTTTAAGAAATGAATACCTCAGCATTGCAATCTGCCTTTTCCTGGCATCGGAATACGACAGATAAGACATCTGACCTGGCCAGATGTCAGTGCATCCCTGTCCTGGTGGACCAAGGGCCACAAAGAATGAACCTGCGGGCTGGACGTGGCCCACAGGCTGTCAGCTGAGCACCGCTGGTCTAAACAGTGCCTGAAAATAGGATCCCCGAGAAAGGAAACAAGAGTTAAAGGTTTCAAATGATTACTTTTTATTGTTTTACTGGTGATTAAAAAAACTAATTGTAACTATCAGGCTGATATCTAAAATGTTTATTTTTTTAATCAGAAGTTGGTTAGTTGGTGCTGCCTAATCGTTGCAGCTTCGATGGCCAGCAATTAGTAACTCCCTTATACATGTAATTCAAGCAATATACACGCAATTTAAAAAGTAAAATGCTCATTATACAACTTATAAGTATAATTATAACTTTGCCGCACGTCATGTGACCATCACGGGAGCCCTGGTCACGTGACGCAAGTCAGCTCCATTTAACTGTTTTCTTTGACCAAGGAAGGACAGTGTCCTCAAAGCCTGACATTGAGAAACACCCCTGGGATTATACCCAAACACAGTGGCCTTAATGCAAGACTTCAGTGTTAGCAGTGGCGTTTTTGTTTCTGCTAACTTAGCAAAGCAGCTCATATAAACTTTAGCTAGACTACATATTTGTACAAATATCTTATAAGGCCTTAATAATGGTATAAATAGCATGACGTTATGTTAGTGTGTCACCTTGTTTAAATAAAAAGACGAGGAAATGACTAAAATAAGTTTAGAAAGTCCTTTGAAATGTACTTACCCCAGCTCGTTCAGCCATCGCGAACTGCAGACTGCAGCAAGTGGTGCTCGCTGCAGAACCACAAAGGCGGAGCTGCACCAGAAGGTGGAGCTGCACCAGAGTCAGCCCCGCCCATTCCAGAATCAGCCCCGCCCATTCTGTCAGTCCAATTCCTTCCAGTTGTCAGACTTTATAACATTCTGGAACCAAAGAGGGTGTTATAGCTAAAAAATGCAAGATTGAGGACGGAGTTGAGAAGTGAATTGAACAGATTTTGTAAAGGTTCCATATAATTAAAAATCTAACTTTTGGAACTTTTAATCATGTTATGTTGTCATTTCCTCATAAGAAACACGCCAAAGCCATTTTTGGCCTCATTCATGCATTTTCTTCCCATCTCAGCTTCAATTTGGTCTCCTCCCCCGAAGCGGGTCTGGTCTTGGTTCTCAAATCTGGATATTCTGTGAATTTTCTGACAAATTATTTCTGAAATGACTTCTACTGAGACACCGCCAGAAAAATCATACATCCCATCTACAAAGACACAACAAATAGGGAAATAAAGAGTAACGCCACCTAATTTTTATCAGATGTGGTGGTGTAGTGGTGATGGTGTCAGGTTGACATGCAGTTTTGCGCAGGTTCGCCTCCCAGCAGTGGAAATAATCCGTATTCTCTTTTCCTGATTTCTAGCTACACTTGCCAGTACTATGTTTACAACAATTTATTGGTATGCCGTTTAACATATAATGACTACTGTGTTTTTTTATTTATTCATTCGTTTATTGAGCCAGTGTGAGTCCATCTGTGAGCAGAGTTTCAACTAAAATGCTGTTTAGGAACGACCAAATTCAAAGAACTTGTAGAGACATAAATATTTTGCTGAAAATGAACATTACAACTAAAATATGAACAAATTAAATGTTTCAGCTGGCTAAATAGATTGTTGCCGACCCCTCCGAGAATCGAACCAGCATCAGCTGAGGGGAAAGCATAATTTAAGTCGGACAAACTTGCCACTGGACTACCAGAACCCACATGGCAATGGTACATGCTGTTGTACAGGAGTTTTATTAGAGCGGCTGTGGGCAGACATTCGCTAAGAGAAACTTTTTTATTTCGGGATATATTCAGACTTTGTCATGTAGCAAGTTATATTTATCTTGTTTAATTGGAGCATAGAACATAGCATTAACGACTGTAAACTAGTAACAGCCGTAATTCATGTGGGTCAGGTCAGTTTGCGATAAAGTTGAAAACAAAAACGGAAGTCAGTGGGCTAGGCTGAGTTTGCGTGAATGGGCGGGGCTGACTCTGGTGCAGCTCCACCTTATGGTGCAGCTCCGCCTTTGTAGTTCTGCAGCGAGCACCCTCTCGACTGCAGCGGACTGAAAGCCGAGGGAAAAAACGCAGCTCTCACTCTGATTGGTTGAGCCTGTTGTCCTGGAAACCAGAGCCGACCAATGACAACCCTCCCTCTGTGGCTCCTCCTTCCGCCCCCACCCTCGCCCTCATCCCCTGCTCCGCTCGCCTCTGCAGATACACACAGCTGCAATTTGCAACACACAACCTGCCAGAAGTGTTTCAAAAGTCAGACTCGCGAGAGGAGAGTTGTGCGCTTGTAAAACAACAACTGAGCATGCGCAGAAACGTATTTGAGAAGTTGTATTTACTGGGTCGCAGAAGAAAATTTTACATGTAAGTTTATTTTGTTTCACATACAATTTACTTTTTCTTACAAGTACCATTTATCTTCACAATTTCACACATGTTGATGTGCAGCTTCTCACATTTTAATGCACAGACACTCACCTCAAAACTTCAAGCTCACCTTTTACGGTACACACACTCACATCCAATCTTCAAGTCCACATTGTGTTGTACGGAATCAGACAACAAATTTACAAACTTGTGCATTTTGACACATATTAATCGTGAAAATAGTTTCAAAAATCAGATGTGTGAGAGGAAAGCTGTGCAACTGTAATAAAAAAGTTGAGCGTGTGCAGAAACAGATCTGTACACTTGTGTTTACAGACTTGTAGTTGAAAATGTCACACACAACTGTATTTTATTTCAAATGCATGTGAGTGTTTCTTACAGGTGCATATTTAGCTTTACAGGTTTACGGGTGTTGGTGTACAGCTCCTCACACTGTACTGCACGCACACACACACACTGTTTTCAAGCACCCATCATGTAGTACAAATACACGCAACAGATCTACAGGTTTGTGCTTTTTGAAACAGATTGACCTTCATAGATCGTTTGCTGATCTGATAGTATCTCCAAGATAAGGACTCCGGTCAGAGAGCAGGGCACGGAGAGACAGTTTTGCGTATTTATTTACTGTAGAAGTATGGACCTCTATACATTTCTGTGGTTTTGTGTGGTCTGGAAAATAAATACAAATAATGATGTAAAAGGTCTGTACAAACTGTGACATAAAATATACAAGCATTAAAGGCCATGCCATAAACGAGCATATACCCAAATGATGCACATTCAAGGGCTACACGGAGTAATACTGTGGCTTCTAGCTTCAGAGGCTCTGACAAAGTATATGGTCTTCAGGGACCTCTGGTGGTCAAACCGAGGCACTGTGGTTGCAGGTACCACACTACTGAAGCATGCCTGTTATATCACTCCTTAATTGAACCAATGTCCTGGAGGGATATACATGGAGTAAACAAATGAACCAGTATTTAGCACACATAGCACAAATTAAGAGAAGTAAATTGCAGACTGCAAACGAGAATAGCAACTGATACCAATTAAACTGTAGGAACACTCCTTCTAAAAATAACCCAAAGAAAATGTCCAGACAGACACATAAAAAATACAGAATGAACTTATAGGCTATTTATGTAGTAGTAGAGGTGCTACAGTTAACATTAGTCATGAACGCACATGAGGCTGTCTGCCATCACCAACAGCTTGGACTACAGGAAGTGACGTCACAAACTGGACCGCCAAAATAAGAGTGGGGTAACTTTACAAATGAAACTTCTATAGAACTGAAATAACCGTAACCCTTTCCGACAATGGACTTGGGCATTTTCAACACATGTCTTAAGGCTGTGGTTGGCACTGCATGCACTGTGATTTATTATTGTGGGATTGTTCAGTAAAGCAATGTTGATTTAATATTTCCTCATCAGGTTGACGCAGTGATAGTTTGCTCCTGTTGTATTGTTGTGTGTCCCTGTTTTTGTTTGTTTTTCTCTTTCTGCAGGTCTAGAAGCAGACTCTAGTTCATTAGGCCCGAGCAGTGAAGCTGCGAAGGCCTATTGTATCTGCTCCGTTTATTAGGCCCGAGCAGCGAAGCACTGCGAAGGCCTATTGTATCTGCTCCGTTTCTTTTTAGGCCCGAGCAGCGAAAGCGCTGCGAAGGCCTCTTGTTTTTGCTCTGATTATTATTATTTTTTGTTATTCCGTGCCCCCTTTGAACAGCTTTTTGGGGACCTTAACATACCCCAAAACTCACAATATTTTGCACACTTGTCAGGCCTGGTGAAAAATTTGATATTTTAAAGGTCCCAAAAAAATCGCAAAGAAAATGGCTGAACAGCGCCCCCTACAAAGTGAAAAAAACCCCTCTCCATAAAGCTTAGTTTATCGTACAGTTATGAAATTTGGTACACTTGTAGTACTCAACAGTCCGCACAGAAAAGTCTCTTGCAACCATGGTCAATATCAAACAGGAAGTCGGCCATTTTGGGTTGAAATGGCGATTTTTTGCCGTTTTTGCCGTTTTTAGGGTCCGTTTCTGATTGGATTGCTCGATCATTTTTCGCACGATCGTCTCAAAAATTGTGTAAAATTGCTCAGAAGGGATGGGCGAACAAAATGAGATAAGGATTCTGAGTTTTCGTATATGTTGAAGGGGCGGAGCCAGGCCTCGAAGTTTGACTACTCGCCAAAAATATTTAAATTGCTATAACTTCATAACTGAATGGAATAGAGTTACCAAACTTTCTGTGGTCATTCGTCATCCACCCACAAAGTAAATTGAAAGGTCGGATGATGACATCACACAAGCCCCGCCCCCTCAGGACCAAAAAGATCAAGTTTTACTGTGAAAGGTCCCAAATTGCCCCATTTCACTTAATCACCACAAATTTGTAGCTGGTAACTCAAGACAAGTGGGGGTTGCTTGGCGTCACTTTATGGGAGTTTTCGGCAGAGGGCGGGGCTGTGGTGGCGCGGCGAATTCAGGCGTACCGCCTTGGCCTTACGTTTGCCTCCCATTTCGTCATTTCCAAAGATATCGTCACGAAACTTCTTGTGAGTGATCCTAGTCCGGCCCCCCAAAAGATCTGATGTGAACATCTGGTGGGCGTGGCCTATTTTCTGAAATAGCGCCCCCTAGGACCATTAAAACTATTAGCCCCAAGCCATGCTTTGACTGAGGATTACGAAATTTGGTACACTAATGTGGTGTCTCAGGACCTACAAAAAAGTCTCTTGGAGTCAAGTTCAAAGTCGCACAGGAAGTCGGCCATTTTGGATCAAGTACGCGATTTAGTGGTTTTCGCACACGTTGTTTGGAGAGTGATGCTCCGTCGCCCTTTTCACCAATCTCCTTCAAACTTCTGCTATATACCCTTAAGACATAGGGGAAAAAATTCAACCGTCGGATTTTTCAAAAGTTGAAAGGTGTGGGCGTGGCTAAGCCTCAAACTTTGACCTGTCGCCACGCTACTCTTTTTTTCACAGCTCCCTACTGGACTCCTTTTACCCAATCACCAGGATTCTGTGGCAAACAGCAGTAGACAAGTTGAGGTTACTTGGTCTCCAGTACTGGCAGGTTTTGAAAAAAGGCGGGGCTTTGGGACCATGGCGAAAATCGCCATCACGCCATGGAAATACGTTTGTCTCTCATTTCTTCAGTTATCGTGATATTGCTACGAAACTTCTGGTGAGTGATCCTAGTCTGAGCTCCAAGAGAAATAGACAGCTGAATTTTGTGGGCGTGGCCTATGTTTTGAAATAGCGCCCCCTAGGACCATTTAAACTATTAGCCCCAAGCCATGCTTTGACTGAGGATTACGAAATTTGGTACACTAATGTGGTGTCTCAGGACCTACAAAAAAGTCTCTTGGAGTCAAGTTCAAAGTCGCACAGGAAGTCGGCCATTTTGGATCAAGTACGCGATTTAGTGGTTTTCGCACACGTTGTTTGGAGAGTGATGCTCCGTCGCCCTTTTCACCAATCTCCTTCAAACTTCTGCTATATACCCTTAAGACATAGGGGAAAAAATTTAACCGTCGGATTTTTCAAAAGTTGAAAGGTGTGGGCGTGGCTAAGCCTCAAACTTTGACCTGTCGCCACGCTACTCTTTTTTTCACAGCTCCCTACTGGACTCCTTTTACCCAATCACCAGGATTCTGTGGCAAACAGCAGTAGACAAGTTGAGGTTACTTGGTCTCCAGTACTGGCAGGTTTTGAAAAAAGGCGGGGCTTTGGGACCATGGCGAAAATCGCCATCACGCCATGGAAATACGTTTGTCTCATTTCTTCAGTTATCGTGATATTGCTACGAAACTTCTGGTGAGTGATCCTAGTCTGAGCTCCAAGAGAAATAGACAGCTGAAGTTTGTGGGCGTGGCCTATATTCTTAAATAGCGCCCCCTAGAGCCATTAAAACTTTCAGCCCCAAGCCATGCTTTGACTGAGGATTACGAAATTTGGTACACTAATGTGGGGTCTCAGGACCTACAAAAAAGTCTCTTGGAGCCAAGCGTAAAGTCGCACAGGAAGTCGGCCATTTTGGTGCAAGTACGTGATTTAGTGGTTTTCGCACACGTTGTTTGGAGAGTGATGCTCCGTCGCCCTTTTCACCAATCTCCTTCAAACTTCTGCTATATACCCTTAAGACATAGGGGAAAAAATTTAACCGTCGGATTTTTCAAAAGTTGAAAGGTGTGGGCGTGGCTAAGCCTCAAACTTTGACCTGTCGCCACGCTACTCTTTTTTTCACAGCTCCCTACTGGACTCCTTTTACCCAATCACCAGGATTCTGTGGCAAACAGCAGTAGACAAGTTGAGGTTACTTGGTCTCCAGTACTGGCAGGTTTTGAAAAAAGGCGGGGCTTTGGGACCATGGCGAAAATCGCCATCACGCCATGGAAATACGTTTGTCTCATTTCTTCAGTTATCGTGATATTGCTACGAAACTTCTGGTGAGTGATCCTAGTCTGAGCTCCAAGAGAAATAGACAGCTGAAGTTTGTGGGCGTGGCCTATATTCTTAAATAGCGCCCCCTAGAGCCATTAAAACTTTCAGCCCCAAGCCATGCTTTGACTGAGGATTACGAAATTTGGTACACTAATGTGGGGTCTCAGGACCTACAAAAAAGTCTCTTGGAGCCAAGCGTAAAGTCGCACAGGAAGTCGGCCATTTTGGTGCAAGTACGTGATTTAGTGGTTTTCGCACACATTGTTTGGAGAGTGATGCTCCGTCGCCCTTTTCACCAATCACCTTCAAACTTCTGCAATACACTCTTAAGACATAGGGGAAAAAATTCAACCGTCGGATTTTTCAAAAGTTGAAAGGTGTGGGCGTGGCTAAGCCTCAAACGTTGACCTTTCGCCATTACTTTACTTGACTTAATAACTCCCATGTGCATGATCAGATCTTTTTCGAACTTTGTCTGTGTGATCATTGACCATATCTGTAAACAATGACAATGTGGACAGCTGACATCACCTAAGCCCCGCCCCCTGACTACAGGAATTTATTTTTTATGCTGAAATGCCCATATTTGTCCCCTCTAATTTAGTCAACATGACCCTAAGGTCATGCACTGTCTTCATGATGCTGTAATGACCATTCAGATCTGATAGCTTTCCAGAAAGGGAGGGGCTTTGATGCCATGGCGAATTCTGGCGTAACGCCGTAATCTTAATATTCAATTTAATGGTGAGCTCAGAGGGGATGCTGAGTCAGGGTGAGGTGCAGACTAGGAGGCCATTCGCGGTTTCTGGTGTCGGGGTGGTTGACGTTTCTGTTCTGTCAGACGTGCACTGGTGCCCCGGGCTGCCGTCCAGACCGGAGCGGCGCGGAGCTGCGAGGGCCGAACGACGCTGCTTGCAGCTTTAATTATTATTATTCTTTTTTCTTCCGCGTCTTTGAATGGCCTTTAGGGGGTCTTAGCATATCCAAAAAGTCACCAAATTCTGGCCCAATATAGAAAGTGCGTGAAATTTACGTATTTCACTGGCGATGTGAAAGTTCGTAAAAAATTGGCTGAACAGCGCCCCCTAGAAATTGAAAAATACCCCTCTCCATAAAGCTTAGTTTATCGTACAGTTATGAAATTTGGTACACTTGTAGTACTCAACAGTCCGCACAGAAAAGTCTCTTGCAACCATGGTCTATATCACACAGGAAGTCGGCCATTTTAGGTTGAAATGGCGATTTTTAGCCATTTTGGCCATTTCTAGGGTCTATATTTGGTTGAACAGTTTGGTCATTTTTCGCACGATCGTCTCAAAAATTGTGTGCGATCGAACAGAAGCGATGGCCGATTCAAATGAGAAAATAAAATTGACTTTTCGTAAATACTGAAGGGGCGGGGCCAGGCCTCAAAGTTCGAGCACTCGCCAAGAAAATTCAAATTGCTATAATTTCATAAATGAAAGAATTACAGTTAAAGTAACATTCTATGGACAATCGTCATCGCCCCCCGAAGACAAATGAATGGTTGATTGGTGATGTCACATAAGCCCCGCCCCCTCAGTACTTAAAAGGTCAAGTTTTACTGGGAAATTTTCCAAAATTCGCCCTTTCAAATAATCATCCCAAATTTGTAGCTGGTAACTGAAGACAAGTTGGGGTTTCTTGGCGTCACTTTATGGGAGTTTTCTGCAGAAGGCGGGGCAGTGGCGGCACGGCGAAATCAGGCGTACCGACGTGGCCTTACGTTTGCCTCCCATTTCGTCATTTCTAGAGATATCGCCACGACTCTTCTTGGGAGTGATCCTAGTCTGGCCCCCAAAAGAATCTGATGTGAACATCCGGTGGGCGTGGCCTATTTTCTGAAATAGCGCCCCCTAGGACCATTAAAACTGTCAGCCCCAAGCCATGCTTTGACTGAGGAGTACGAAATTTGGTACACTAATGTGGTGTCTCAGGACCTACAAAAAAGTCTCTTGGAGCCAAGTGCGAAGTCACACAGGAAGTCGGCCATTTTGGTCCAAGTACTCGATTTAGTGGTTTTCGCACACGTTGTTTGGAGAAGGATGCTCCATCACTCTTTTCACCAATCACCTTCAAACCTCTGTCATACACTCTTAAGACATAGATGAAAAAATTCAACCGTCGGATTTTAAATAAGTATAAAGGTGTGGGCGTGGCTAAGCCTCAAACTTTGACCTGTCGCCACGCCACTCTTTTTTTCACAGCTCCCTATTGGCCTCCTTTTAACCAATCACCAGCAATCACTGGCTAATAGCAGCAGACAAGTTGAGGTCAATTGGTCTATAATACTGGCAGGTTTCGAATAAAGGCGGGGCTTTGGGAGCATGGCGAAATTCGCCATCACGCCATGGAAATACGTTTGTCTCTCATTTCTTCTATCACTGTGACATCGCCACACAATTTCTGATGAGTGATCCTACTCTGACCCCTAATAGATTTGGACAGCTGAAGTTTGTGGGCGTGGCCTATTTTCTGAAATAGCACCCCCTAGGACCATTAAAACTGTCAGCCCCAAGCCTTGCTTTGACTGAGGATCACGAAATTTGGCACACTAATGTAGTGTCTCAGGACCTACAAAAAAGTCTCTTGGAGCCAAGCACAATGTCGCACAGGAGGTCGGCCATTTTGGTCCAAGTACGCGATTTAGTGGTTTTCGCACACGTTATTAGGAGAATGATGTCTCGTCGACCTTTCCACCGATCACCTTCAAACTCCTGCTATATACTCTTAAGACATAGAGGAAAAAATTCAACCGTCGGATTTCAAATAAGTATAAAGATGTGGGCGTGGCTAAGCCTCAAACTTTGACCAGTCGCCATTACGTTACTTGACTTAGTAACTCTCATGTGCATGATCAGATCAATTTCAAACTTTGTCTGTGTTATCACTGACCACATCTGAAGACAGTGACAATGTGGACAGCTGGCATCACCTAAGCCCCACCCCCTGACTACAGGAAGTTTACTGTTTTATGGTGAAATGCCCATATTTGTCCCCTCTAATTTAGTCAACATGACACAAAGGTCATGCACTGTCTTCATGATGTTGTAATGACCATTCAGATCTGATAGCTTTTCAGAAAGGGAGGGGCTTTGATGCCATGGTGAATTCTGTTCTGGTGGACGTTTCTGTTCTGCTGACGCGCCCTGTTGTCCCGGGCTGCTGGTCAGGAAGGAGCGGCGGGGTGCTGGGTTTTGAGAGCATTGGGGATGGAGCGGAGGGGGTTAGGACGGTGGGCGAGCAGCTTCGCTGCGAGGGCCGAACGACGCTGCTTGCAGCTTTAATTAGGCCCGAGCAGTGAAGCTGCGAAGGCCTATTGTATCTGCTCCGTTTCTTCTTATTAGGCCCGAGCAGCGAAAGCGCTGCGAAGGCCTCTTGTTTTTGCTCTGATTATTATTATTTTTTGTTATTCCGTGCCCCCTTTGAACAGCTTTTTGGGGACCTTAACATACCCCAAAACTCACAATATTTTGCACACTTGTCAGGCCTGGTGAAAAATTTGATATTTTAAAGGTCCCAAAAAAATCGCAAAGAAAATGGCTGAACAGCGCCCCCTACAAAGTGAAAAAAACCCCTCTCCATAAAGCTTAGTTTATCGTACAGTTATGAAATTTGGTACACTTGTAGTACTCAACAGTCCGCACAGAAAAGTCTCTTGCAACCATGGTCAATATCAAACAGGAAGTCGGCCATTTTGGGTTGAAATGGCGATTTTTTGCCGTTTTTGCCGTTTTTAGGGTCCGTTTCTGATTGGATTGCTCGATCATTTTTCGCACGATCGTCTCAAAAATTGTGTAAAATTGCTCAGAAGGGATGGGCGAACAAAATGAGATAAGGATTCTGAGTTTTCGTATATGTTGAAGGGGCGGAGCCAGGCCTCGAAGTTTGACTACTCGCCAAAAATATTTAAATTGCTATAACTTCATAACTGAATGGAATAGAGTTACCAAACTTTCTGTGGTCATTCGTCATCCACCCACAAAGTAAATTGAAAGGTCGGATGATGACATCACACAAGCCCCGCCCCCTCAGGACCAAAAAGATCAAGTTTTACTGTGAAAGGTCCCAAATTGCCCCATTTCACTTAATCACCACAAATTTGTAGCTGGTAACTCAAGACAAGTGGGGGTTGCTTGGCGTCACTTTATGGGAGTTTTCGGCAGAGGGCGGGGCTGTGGTGGCGCGGCGAATTCAGGCGTACCGCCTTGGCCTTACGTTTGCCTCCCATTTCGTCATTTCCAAAGATATCGTCACGAAACTTCTTGTGAGTGATCCTAGTCCGGCCCCCCAAAAGATCTGATGTGAACATCTGGTGGGCGTGGCCTATTTTCTGAAATAGCGCCCCCTAGGACCATTAAAACTATTAGCCCCAAGCCATGCTTTGACTGAGGATTACGAAATTTGGTACACTAATGTGGTGTCTCAGGACCTACAAAAAAGTCTCTTGGAGTCAAGTTCAAAGTCGCACAGGAAGTCGGCCATTTTGGATCAAGTACGCGATTTAGTGGTTTTCGCACACGTTGTTTGGAGAGTGATGCTCCGTCGCCCTTTTCACCAATCTCCTTCAAACTTCTGCTATATACCCTTAAGACATAGGGGAAAAAATTCAACCGTCGGATTTTTCAAAAGTTGAAAGGTGTGGGCGTGGCTAAGCCTCAAACTTTGACCTGTCGCCACGCTACTCTTTTTTTCACAGCTCCCTACTGGACTCCTTTTACCCAATCACCAGGATTCTGTGGCAAACAGCAGTAGACAAGTTGAGGTTACTTGGTCTCCAGTACTGGCAGGTTTTGAAAAAAGGCGGGGCTTTGGGACCATGGCGAAAATCGCCATCACGCCATGGAAATACGTTTGTCTCTCATTTCTTCAGTTATCGTGATATTGCTACGAAACTTCTGGTGAGTGATCCTAGTCTGAGCTCCAAGAGAAATAGACAGCTGAATTTTGTGGGCGTGGCCTATGTTTTGAAATAGCGCCCCCTAGGACCATTTAAACTATTAGCCCCAAGCCATGCTTTGACTGAGGATTACGAAATTTGGTACACTAATGTGGTGTCTCAGGACCTACAAAAAAGTCTCTTGGAGTCAAGTTCAAAGTCGCACAGGAAGTCGGCCATTTTGGATCAAGTACGCGATTTAGTGGTTTTCGCACACGTTGTTTGGAGAGTGATGCTCCGTCGCCCTTTTCACCAATCTCCTTCAAACTTCTGCTATATACCCTTAAGACATAGGGGAAAAAATTTAACCGTCGGATTTTTCAAAAGTTGAAAGGTGTGGGCGTGGCTAAGCCTCAAACTTTGACCTGTCGCCACGCTACTCTTTTTTTCACAGCTCCCTACTGGACTCCTTTTACCCAATCACCAGGATTCTGTGGCAAACAGCAGTAGACAAGTTGAGGTTACTTGGTCTCCAGTACTGGCAGGTTTTGAAAAAAGGCGGGGCTTTGGGACCATGGCGAAAATCGCCATCACGCCATGGAAATACGTTTGTCTCATTTCTTCAGTTATCGTGATATTGCTACGAAACTTCTGGTGAGTGATCCTAGTCTGAGCTCCAAGAGAAATAGACAGCTGAAGTTTGTGGGCGTGGCCTATATTCTTAAATAGCGCCCCCTAGAGCCATTAAAACTTTCAGCCCCAAGCCATGCTTTGACTGAGGATTACGAAATTTGGTACACTAATGTGGGGTCTCAGGACCTACAAAAAAGTCTCTTGGAGCCAAGCGTAAAGTCGCACAGGAAGTCGGCCATTTTGGTGCAAGTACGTGATTTAGTGGTTTTCGCACACATTGTTTGGAGAGTGATGCTCCGTCGCCCTTTTCACCAATCACCTTCAAACTTCTGCAATACACTCTTAAGACATAGGGGAAAAAATTCAACCGTCGGATTTTTCAAAAGTTGAAAGGTGTGGGCGTGGCTAAGCCTCAAACGTTGACCTTTCGCCATTACTTTACTTGACTTAATAACTCCCATGTGCATGATCAGATCTTTTTCGAACTTTGTCTGTGTGATCATTGACCATATCTGTAAACAATGACAATGTGGACAGCTGACATCACCTAAGCCCCGCCCCCTGACTACAGGAATTTATTTTTTATGCTGAAATGCCCATATTTGTCCCCTCTAATTTAGTCAACATGACCCTAAGGTCATGCACTGTCTTCATGATGCTGTAATGACCATTCAGATCTGATAGCTTTCCAGAAAGGGAGGGGCTTTGATGCCATGGCGAATTCTGGCGTAACGCCGTAATCTTAATATTCAATTTAATGGTGAGCTCAGAGGGGATGCTGAGTCAGGGTGAGGTGCAGACTAGGAGGCCATTCGCGGTTTCTGGTGTCGGGGTGGTTGACGTTTCTGTTCTGTCAGACGTGCACTGGTGCCCCGGGCTGCCGTCCAGACCGGAGCGGCGCGGAGCTGCGAGGGCCGAACGACGCTGCTTGCAGCTTTAATTAGGCCCGAGCAGCGAAAGCGCTGCGAAGGCCTCTTGTTTTTGCTCTGATTATTATTATTTTTTGTTATTCCGTGCCCCCTTTGAACAGCTTTTTGGGGACCTTAACATACCCCAAAACTCACAATATTTTGCACACTTGTCAGGCCTGGTGAAAAATTTGATATTTTAAAGGTCCCAAAAAAATCGCAAAGAAAATGGCTGAACAGCGCCCCCTACAAAGTGAAAAAAACCCCTCTCCATAAAGCTTAGTTTATCGTACAGTTATGAAATTTGGTACACTTGTAGTACTCAACAGTCCGCACAGAAAAGTCTCTTGCAACCATGGTCAATATCAAACAGGAAGTCGGCCATTTTGGGTTGAAATGGCGATTTTTTGCCGTTTTTGCCGTTTTTAGGGTCCGTTTCTGATTGGATTGCTCGATCATTTTTCGCACGATTGTCTCAAAAATTGTGTAAAATTGCTCAGAAGGGATGGGCGAACAAAATGAGATAAGGATTCTGAGTTTTCGTATATGTTGAAGGGGCGGAGCCAGGCCTCGAAGTTTGACTACTCGCCAAAAATATTTAAATTGCTATAACTTCATAACTGAATGGAATAGAGTTACCAAACTTTCTGTGGTCATTCGTCATCCACCCACAAAGTAAATTGAAAGGTCGGATGATGACATCACACAAGCCCCGCCCCCTCAGGACCAAAAAGATCAAGTTTTACTGTGAAAGGTCCCAAATTGCCCCATTTCACTTAATCACCACAAATTTGTAGCTGGTAACTCAAGACAAGTGGGGGTTGCTTGGCGTCACTTTATGGGAGTTTTCGGCAGAGGGCGGGGCTGTGGTGGCGCGGCGAATTCAGGCATACCGCCTTGGCCTTACGTTTGCCTCCCATTTCGTCATTTCCAAAGATATCGTCACGAAACTTCTTGTGAGTGATCCTAGTCCGGCCCCCCAAAAGATCTGATGTGAACATCTGGTGGGCGTGGCCTATTTTCTGAAATAGCGCCCCCTAGGACCATTAAAACTATTAGCCCCAAGCCATGCTTTGACTGAGGATTACGAAATTTGGTACACTAATGTGGTGTCTCAGGACCTACAAAAAAGTCTCTTGGAGTCAAGTTCAAAGTCGCACAGGAAGTCGGCCATTTTGGATCAAGTACGCGATTTAGTGGTTTTCGCACACGTTGTTTGGAGAGTGATGCTCCGTCGCCCTTTTCACCAATCTCCTTCAAACTTCTGCTATATACCCTTAAGACATAGGGGAAAAAATTCAACCGTCGGATTTTTCAAAAGTTGAAAGGTGTGGGCGTGGCTAAGCCTCAAACTTTGACCTGTCGCCACGCTACTCTTTTTTTCACAGCTCCCTACTGGACTCCTTTTACCCAATCACCAGGATTCTGTGGCAAACAGCAGTAGACAAGTTGAGGTTACTTGGTCTCCAGTACTGGCAGGTTTTGAAAAAAGGCGGGGCTTTGGGACCATGGCGAAAATCGCCATCACGCCATGGAAATACGTTTGTCTCTCATTTCTTCAGTTATCGTGATATTGCTACGAAACTTCTGGTGAGTGATCCTAGTCTGAGCTCCAAGAGAAATAGACAGCTGAATTTTGTGGGCGTGGCCTATGTTTTGAAATAGCGCCCCCTAGGACCATTTAAACTATTAGCCCCAAGCCATGCTTTGACTGAGGATTACGAAATTTGGTACACTAATGTGGTGTCTCAGGACCTACAAAAAAGTCTCTTGGAGTCAAGTTCAAAGTCGCACAGGAAGTCGGCCATTTTGGATCAAGTACGCGATTTAGTGGTTTTCGCACACGTTGTTTGGAGAGTGATGCTCCGTCGCCCTTTTCACCAATCTCCTTCAAACTTCTGCTATATACCCTTAAGACATAGGGGAAAAAATTTAACCGTCGGATTTTTCAAAAGTTGAAAGGTGTGGGCGTGGCTAAGCCTCAAACTTTGACCTGTCGCCACGCTACTCTTTTTTTCACAGCTCCCTACTGGACTCCTTTTACCCAATCACCAGGATTCTGTGGCAAACAGCAGTAGACAAGTTGAGGTTACTTGGTCTCCAGTACTGGCAGGTTTTGAAAAAAGGCGGGGCTTTGGGACCATGGCGAAAATCGCCATCACGCCATGGAAATACGTTTGTCTCATTTCTTCAGTTATCGTGATATTGCTACGAAACTTCTGGTGAGTGATCCTAGTCTGAGCTCCAAGAGAAATAGACAGCTGAAGTTTGTGGGCGTGGCCTATATTCTTAAATAGCGCCCCCTAGAGCCATTAAAACTTTCAGCCCCAAGCCATGCTTTGACTGAGGATTACGAAATTTGGTACACTAATGTGGGGTCTCAGGACCTACAAAAAAGTCTCTTGGAGCCAAGCGTAAAGTCGCACAGGAAGTCGGCCATTTTGGTGCAAGTACGTGATTTAGTGGTTTTCGCACACATTGTTTGGAGAGTGATGCTCCGTCGCCCTTTTCACCAATCACCTTCAAACTTCTGCAATACACTCTTAAGACATAGGGGAAAAAATTCAACCGTCGGATTTTTCAAAAGTTGAAAGGTGTGGGCGTGGCTAAGCCTCAAACGTTGACCTTTCGCCATTACTTTACTTGACTTAATAACTCCCATGTGCATGATCAGATCTTTTTCGAACTTTGTCTGTGTGATCATTGACCATATCTGTAAACAATGACAATGTGGACAGCTGACATCACCTAAGCCCCGCCCCCTGACTACAGGAATTTATTTTTTATGCTGAAATGCCCATATTTGTCCCCTCTAATTTAGTCAACATGACCCTAAGGTCATGCACTGTCTTCATGATGCTGTAATGACCATTCAGATCTGATAGCTTTCCAGAAAGGGAGGGGCTTTGATGCCATGGCGAATTCTGGCGTAACGCCGTAATCTTAATATTCAATTTAATGGTGAGCTCAGAGGGGATGCTGAGTCAGGGTGAGGTGCAGACTAGGAGGCCATTCGCGGTTTCTGGTGTCGGGGTGGTTGACGTTTCTGTTCTGTCAGACGTGCACTGGTGCGACGGCAGACCGGAGCGGCGCGGAGCTGCGAGGGCCGAACGACGCTGCTTGCAGCTTTAATTATTATTCTTTTTTCTTCCGCGTCTTTGAATGGCCTTTAGGGGGTCTTAGCATATCCAAAAAGTCACCAAATTCTGGCCCAATATAGAAAGTGCGTGAAATTTACGTATTTCACTGGCGATGTGAAAGTTCGTCAAAAAGTGACTGAACAGCGCCCCCTAGAAAGTGAAAAATACCCCTCTCCATAAAGCTTAGTTTATCGTACAGTTATGAAATTTGGTATACTTGTAGTACTCAACAGTCCGCACAGAAAAGTCTCTTGCAACCATGGTCAATATCAAACAGGAAGTCGGCCATTTTGGAGTAAAGTGGCCATTTTGACCCCGTTTTGGCCATTTCTAGGGTCTATATTTGGTTGAACAGTTTGGTCATTTTTCGCACCATCGTCTCAAAAATTGTGCGAGATCGAACAGAATCGATGGACGATTCAAATGAGACAATAAAATTGACTTTTCGTAAATACTGAAGGGGCGGGGCCAGGCCTCAAAGTTCGAACACTCGCCAAAAAAATTCAAATTGCTATAATTTCATAAATGAAAGAATTACGGTTAAAGAAATGTTCTGTGGACAATTGTCATTGCCCTCCGAAGACAAATGAATGGTCGATTGATGATGTCACATAAGCCCCGCCCCCTCAGGACTTAAAAGGTCAAGTTTTACTGGGAAATTTTCCAAAATTCGCCCTTTCCAATAATCACCCCAAATTTGTAGCGGGTAACTGAAGACAAGTTGGGGTTGCTTGGCTTCACTTTATGGGAGTTTTCTGCAGAAGGCGGGGCTGTGGCGGCGCGGCGAATTCAGGCGTACCACTTAGGCCTTACGTTTGCCTCCCATTTCGTCATTTCTAGAGATATCGCCACGAAGCTTCTTGTGAGTGATCCTAGTCTGGCCCCCCAAAAGATCTGATGTGAAATTCCGGTGGGCGTGGTCTATTTTCTGAAATAGCGCCCCCTAGGACCATTAAAACTGACAGCCCCAAGCCATGCTTTGACTGAGGATTACGAAATTTGGTACACTAATGTGGTGTCTCAGGACCTACAAAAAAGTCTCTTGGAGCCAAGTGCATTGTCGCACAGGAAGTCGGCCATTTTGGTCCAAGTGCGCAATTTAGTGGTTTTCGCACACGTTGTTTGGAGAGTGATGCTCCGTCGCCCTTTTCACCAATTGCCTTCACACTTCGGCTACATACTCTTAACACATAGATGAAAAAATTCAACCGTCGGATTTTAAATAAGTATAAAGGTGTGGGCGTGGCTAAGCCTCAAACTTTGACCTGTCGCCACGCCACTCTTTTTTTTCACAGCTCCCTATTGGACTCCTTTTAACCAATCACCACCAAACAGTGGCGAATAGCAGCAGACAAGTTGAGGTCACTTGGTCTATAGTACTGGCAGGTTTCGAATAAAGGCGGGGCTTTGGAAGAATGGCGAAATTCGCCATCACGACATGGAAATACGTTTGTCTCTCATTTCTTCAGTCATTGTGACATCGCCATACAAGTTCTGATGAGTGATCCTACTCTGACCCCTAATAGAATTGGACAGCTGAAGTTTGTGGGCGTGGCCTATTTTCTGAAACAGCGCCCCCTAGGACCATTAAAACAGTCAGCCCCAAGCCATGCTTTGACTGAGGATCACAAAATTTGGCACACTAATGTAGTGTACCAGGACCTACAAAAAAGTCTCTTGGAGCCAAGCACAATGTCGCACAGGAGGTCGGCCATTTTGGTCCAAGTACTCAATTTAGTGGTTTTCGCACACGTTATTAGGAGAATGATATCTCCTCGCCCTTTCCACCGATCACCTTCAAACCTCTGCTATATACTCTTAAGACATAGAGGAAAAAATTCAACCGTCGGATTTTAAATAAGTATAAAGGTGTGGGCGTGGCTAAGCCTCAAACTTTGACCAGTCGCCATTACCTTATTTGACTTAACAACTCCCATGTGCATGATCAGATCAATTTCATACTTTGTCTGTGTGATCACTGACCACATCTGAAGACAGTGACAATGTGGACAGCTGACATCACCTAAGCCCCGCCCCCTGACTACAGGAAGTCAACTGTTTTATGGTGAAATGCCCATATTTGTTCCCTCTAATTTAGTCAAGATGACACTAAGGTCATGCACTGTCTTCATGATGTTGTAATGACCATTCAGATCTGATAGCTTTTCAGAAAGGGAGGGGCTTTGATGCCATGGCGATTTCTGGCGTGACGCTGTGACCTTACGTTTGACTGTAACTTCCACAAACAGCCTCCGATTTGCCCGAGACTGAACATCACATCACCAGTGTGGTAAAGATAGAGTATCTCCTAGTGGTGAGACGTGTAATGCTGGGCTCAGAGGGGATGCTGAATCAGGGTGAGGTGTGGACGAGGAGGCCGTTCACGGTTTCTGGTGTCGGGGCGGTTGACTTTCTGTTCTGCCAGACGTGCCCTGGTGCCCCCGGCTGCCGGCCAGGATGGACAAGCGCGGAGCTGGGTTTGGAGAGCGTCGGGGATGGAGCGGAGGGGGTGCGGAAGGAGGGCGAGCAGCTTCGCTGCGAGGGCCGAACGACGCTGCTTGCAGCTTTAATTCTTTTTTCTTTTTTTTTCTTCCGCGTCTTTGGATGGCCTTTAGGGGGTCTTAGCATATCCAAAAACTCACAAAATTCTGGCCCAATATAGAAAGTGCGTGAAATTTACGTATTTCACTGGCAACGTGAAAGTTGGTAAAAAAATGTTTCGACAGCGCCCCCTGGAAAATTTAAAATACCCCTCCGCTTTGACCTTTTTTCATAGTAGAGTGATGAAATTTGGTACACTTGTAGAACTCAACAATACGCACAGAAAAGCCTCTTGCACCCATGGTCAATATCAAACAGGAAGTCGGCCATTTTGGACTGAAGTGGCCATTTTGACCCCGTTTTGGCCATTTCTAGGGTCTATATTTGGTTGAACAGTTTGGTCATTTTTCGCACGATTGTCTCAAAAATAGTGTGCGATCGAAGAGAAGCGATGGACGAATCAAATGAGCAAATAAAATTGACTTTTCGTAAATACTGAAGGGGCGGGGCCAGGCCTCAAAGTTCGAGCACTCGCCAAAAAAATTCAAATTGCTTTAATTTCATAAATGAAAGTATTACAGCTAAAGTAATTTTCTATGGACAATCGTCATCGCCCCCCGAAGACAAATTAATGGTCGATTGATGATGTCACATAAGCCCCGCCCCCTCAGGCCTTAAAAGGTCAAGTTTTACTGGGAAATTTTCCAAAATTCGCCCTTTCAAATAATCAGCCCAAATTTGTAGCAGGTAACTGAAGACAAGTTGGGGTTGCTTGGCGTCACTTTATGGGAGTTTTCTGCAGAAGGTGGGGCTGTGGTGGCGCTGCGAAGTCAGGCGTACCGACGTGGCCTTACGTTTGCCTCCCATTTCGTCAATTCTAGAGATATCGCCACAAAACCTCTTGGGAGTGATCCTAGTTCAGCCCCCCACAAAATGTGATGTGAACATCCGGTGGGCGTGGCCTATTTTCTGAAATAGCGCCCCCTAGGACCATTAAAACTGTCAGCCCCAAGTCATGCTTTGACTGAGGATTATGAAATTTGGCACACTAATGTGGTGTCTCAGGACCTACAAAAAAGTCTCTTGGAGCCAAGTGCAAAGTCGCACAGGAAGTCGGCCATTTTGGTCCAAGTACTCGATTTAGTGGTTTTCGCACACGTTGTTTGGAGAGTGATGCTCCATCGCCCTTTTCACCAATCGCCTTCAAACTTCTGCTATAGACTCTTAAGACATAAAGGAAAAAATTCAACCGTCGGATTTTAAATAAGTATAAAGGTGTGGGCGTGGCTAAGCCTCAAACTTTAACCTGTCACCACGCCACTCTTTTTTTCACAGCTACCTATTGGACTCCTTTTACCCAATCGCCAGCAATCTCTGGCGAATAGCAGCAGACAAGTTGAGGTCACTTAGTCTCTAGTACTGGCAGGTTTTGAAAAAAGGCGGGGCTTTGGGAGCATGGCAAAATTCACCATCACGCCATGGCAATACGTTTGCCTCTCATTTCTTCAATTATCGTGCCATCGCCACAAAATGTCTGGTGAGTTATCCTAGTCTGACCCCAAATAGATTTGGACAGCTGTAGTTTGTGGGCGTGGCCTATTTTCTGAAATGGCGCCCCCTAGGACCATTAAAACTGTCAGCCCCTAGCCATGCTTTGACTGAGGAGTACGAAATCTGGTACACTAATGTGGTGTCTCCGGACCTACAAAAAAGTCTCTTGGAGCCAAGTGCAAAGTCGCACAGGAAGTCGGCCATTTTGGTCCAAGTACTCGATTTAGTGGTTTTCGCACACATTGTTTGGAGAGTGATACACCATTGCCCTTTTCACCAATCACCTTCAAACTTCTGCTATAGACTCTTAAGACAAAGGGGAAAAAATTCAACCTACGGATTTTAAATAAGTATAAAGGTGTGGGCGTGGCTAAGCCTCAAACTTTGACCTGTCGCCACGCCACTCTTTTTTTCACAGCTCCCTATTGGACTCCTTTTAACCAATCACCAGCAATCACTGGCAAATAGCAGCAGACAAGTTGAGGTCACTTGGTCTATAGTACTGGCAGGTTTTGAATAAAGGCGGGGCTTTGGGAGCATGGCGAAATTCGCCATCACGCCATGGAAATACGTTTGTCTCTCATTTCTTCAATCATTGTGACATCGCCACACAATTTCTGATGAGTGATCCTACTCTGACCCCTAATAGAATTGGACAGCTGAAGTTTGTGGGCGTGGCCTATTTTCTGAAATAGCGCCCCCTAGGACCATTAAAACTGTCAGCCCCAAGCCATGCTTTGACTGAGGATCACGAAATTTGGCACACTAATGTAGTGTCTCAGGACCTACAAAAAAGTCTCTTGGAGCCAAGCGCAATGTCGCACAGGAGGTCGGCCATTTTGGTCCAAGTACTCGATTTAGTGGTTTTCGCACACGTTATTAGGAGAATGATGTCTCGTCGCCCTTTCCACCGATCACCTTCAAACTCCTGCTATATACTCTTAAGACATAGAGGAAAACTTCAACCGTCGGATTTTAAATAAGTATAAAGGTGTGGGCGTGGCTAAGCCTCAAACTTTGACCAGTCGCCATTACGTTACTTGACTCAATAACTCCCTTGTGCATGATCAGATCGATTTCAAACTTTGTCCGTGTGATCACTGACCACATCTGAAGACAGTGACAATGTGGACAGCTGGCATCACCTAAGCCCCGCCCCCTGACTACAGGAAGTCTACTGTTTTATGGTGAAATGCCCATATTTGTCCCCTCTAATTTAGTCAACATGACACTAAGGTCATGCACTGTCTTCATGATGTTGTAATGACTATTCAGATCTGATAGCTTTTCAGAAAGGGAGGAGCTTTGATGCCATGGCGATTTCTGGCGTGACGCTGTGACCTTACGTTTGACTGTAACTTCCACAAACAGCCTCCGATTTGCCAGAGACTGAACATCACATCACCAGTGTGGTAAAGATAGAGTATCTCCTAGTGGTGAGACGTGTAATGCTGGGCTCAGAGGGGATGCTGAATCAGGGTTAGGTGTGGACGAGGAGGCCGTTCACGGTTTCTGGTGTCGGGGTGGTTGACTTTCTGTTCTGCCCGACGTGCCCTGGTGCCCCCGGCTGCCGGCCAGGATGGAGATGCGCGGAGCCGGGTTTGGAGAGCGGAGGGGATGGAGCGGAGGGGGTGCGGAAGGAGGGCGAGCAGCTTCGCTGCGAGGGCCGAACGACGCTGCTTGCAGCTTTAATTCTTTTTTAGGCCCGAGCAGCGAAGCGCTGCGAAGGCCTATTGTATCTGCTCCGTTTATTAGGCCCGAGCAGTGAAGCTGCGAAGGCCTATTGTATCTGCTCCGTTTCTTCTTATTATTCTTTTTTCTTCCGCGTCTTTGAATGGCCTTTAGGGGGTCTTAGCATATCCAAAAAGTCACCAAATTCTGGCCCAATATAGAAAGTGCGTGAAATTTACGTATTTCACTGGCGATGTGAAAGTTCGTCAAAAAGTGACTGAACAGCGCCCCCTAGAAAGTGAAAAATACCCCTCTCCATAAAGCTTAGTTTATCGTACAGTTATGAAATTTGGTATACTTGTAGTACTCAACAGTCCGCACAGAAAAGTCTCTTGCAATCATGGTCAATATCAAACAGGAAGTCGGCCATTTTGGAGTAAAGTGGCCATTTTGACCCCGTTTTGGCCATTTCTAGGGTCTATATTTGGTTGAACAGTTTGGTCATTTTTCGCACCATCGTCTCAAAAATTGTGTGAGATCGAACAGAAGCGATGGTCGATTCAAATGAGACAATAAAATTGACTTTTCATAAATACTGAAGGGGCGGGGCCAGGCCTCAAAGTTCGAGCACTCGCCAAAAAAATTCAAATTGCTATAATTTCATAAATGAAAGAATTACAGTTAAAGAAATGTTCTGTGGACAATTGTCATCGCCCTCCGAAGACAAATGAATGGTCGATTGATGATGTCACATAAGCCCCGCCCCCTCAGGACTTAAAAGGTCAAGTTTTACTGGGAAATTTTCCAAAATTCGCCCTTTCCAATAATTACCCCAAATTTGTAGCGGGTAACTGAAGACAAGTTGGGGTTGCTTGGCTTCACTTTATGGGAGTTTTCTGCAGAAGGCGGGGCTGTGGCGGCGCGGCGAATTCAGGCGTACCGCTTAGGCCTTACGTTTGCCTCCCATTTCGTCATTTCTAGAGATATCGCCACGAAGCTTCTTGTGAGTGATCCTAGTCTGGCCCCCCAAAAGATCTGATGTGAAATTCCGGTGGGCGTGGTCTATTTTCTGAAATAGCGCCCCCTAGGACCATTAAAACTGACAGCCCCAAGCCATGCTTTGACTGAGGATTACGAAATTTGGTACACTAATGTGGTGTCTCAGGACCTACAAAAAAGTCTCTTGGAGCCAAGTGCATTGTCGCACAGGAAGTCGGCCATTTTGGTCCAAGTGCGCAATTTAGTGGTTTTCGCACACGTTGTTTGGAGAGTGATGCTCCGTCGCCCTTTTCACCAATTGCCTTCACACTTCGGCTACATACTCTTAAGACATAGATGAAAAAATTCAACCGTCGGATTTTAAATAAGTATAAAGGTGTGGGCGTGGCTAAGCCTCAAACTTTGACCTGTCGCCACGCCACTCTTTTTTTCACAGCTCCCTATTGGACTCCTTTTAACCAATCACCACCAAACAGTGGCGAATAGCAGCAGACAAGTTGAGGTCACTTGGTCTATAGTACTGGCAGGTTTCGAATAAAGGCGGGGCTTTGGGAGAATGGCGAAATTCGCCATCACGACATGGAAATACGTTTGTCTCTCATTTCTTCAGTCATTGTGACATCGCCATACAAGTTCTGATGAGTGATCCTACTCTGACCCCTAATAGAATTGGACAGCTGAAGTTTGTGGGCGTGGCCTATTTTCTGAAACAGCGCCCCCTAGGACCATTAAAACAGTCAGCCCCAAGCCATGCTTTGACTGAGGATCACAAAATTTGGCACACTAATGTAGTGTACCAGGACCTACAAAAAAGTCTCTTGGAGCCAAGCACAATGTCGCACAGGAGGTCGGCCATTTTGGTCCAAGTACTCAATTTAGTGGTTTTCGCACACGTTATTAGGAGAATGATATCTCCTCGCCCTTTCCACCGATCACCTTCAAACCTCTGCTATATACTCTTAAGACATAGAGGAAAAAATTCAACCGTCGGATTTTAAATAAGTATAAAGGTGTGGGCGTGGCTAAGCCTCAAACTTTGACCAGTCGCCATTACCTTATTTGACTTAAAGGCCCAATGTGTGATATTTCATCTTATAAGTTATCAAATTTCTTATATCACATTCTCAAATTTGTTTTTTTTAATGATAATTCAAACAAGCATTTATTCTAAGCATTATTATTAGCTTTATATTTTAATATTTTAGACAAAAGAAGCAGACCGGTGCTCCATACGGCATGCGCCATCTTAAAATACAGTGACCTTTTAGGGACATACAACATATTAAGCTTCGCATTTGATGTTTGCGTTTTTAAATGATGTAACCTCAAAGAAACAGCAGGGGGCAGAAGTGCGCCTTGTAAGCATGCAGTCTGACAAAGTAACTGAGAAGAAGAAGAAACTAGCCACACCGTACTTCTAGCGATGGAGGATCACACATATTCTACAAGCAAACTTGAGAAACGGGATAGTTTGTCTCATCCAAGTAAAAGAAAAAGGATTTTGAAAAGTGAACAAGACCGGCATCATGAGAAAACCAGAGTAAGTATAGGAGTTGCCTTCCCAAGATGGAGAGACCTCATGTTACAAAAGGGATTCAGTAGACACGCTGAGCTTGCTACCTTCCTTTTGGACAGGTAAGTTAAAAATGTGTGTTTAATTTCTTCATTGTAGTAGTTGTGTGCTTTGTGACACAAAGTTTGTGTGGAGTAAGCTAGAATTTGGGAAACAGCTCATGCTAACTAGTGCCAAAAATGTAGCACACCTACTTAAAATTCAGAAGCATTTCTTTTTGTTTATTGTTTATGCGCCTTCGTATACATATGTAATGATTTAACGATCGATCATTTTTGGTGGTGTTGCAAGACAGCCACCACAATAGAGCAGTTTCTTGTAAGAAAACTTTAATTCCAATAGTATCCCAAACTCCACCTAAAAACCTGTCATATTCATACTGTTTTGCATTGTGTTTAATTTTGCACAGGCACATTGGGTTGGAATTCTACACCATGTTTGCAATGTTCACACATGGGCAATGGGAAACTGCCAGCATGATCATCTTGATGACCAGCAGGGGAAGCAGTGGATCGAGAAGGATTCCAGGAGTCACAAAGCTCTTGTGGAGATTGTCTTGAACAAACGCTGGCAGAAGGACGTGCATAAATATCTGCACTTCAGGTACATGTGAGACTTATTTAAGTATTTTTTTGTGAAGCTGTAGGCCAGGGGTGCTCCGTTAGCTGTTTTGCCTCCCAGCAACTGAGTGTCACTTTAGAAATTGCTCAAATACATTTCCTGAAAATAATGCATACAATAACAGTGCATACAGACACTAAAGAAGATATAACTGCTGGCCTACACACTCAAGGTGTCTAATTTATACTGAGGCCTGCTAATGGAACTGCTGATAAATTTGATTCTGCTGTATTTAACCAGGGACAGAACTAAATATGCATGTTAGCTGCCCTCCAGGACTGACTTGGAGCATCCCTGCTATTAGCCATGTGACCAGTTGTCCTCTCTCATACTGACTGTTCATTTGTACAGATCAACAGCCCTGCTTGAGTCATTTCAGAACCGCATTCTGATGTATGCCAGCAAGCGTCAAGCCTTCTCCTACAAAGTGTATGAAGCCAGAGTTCTCCTTGCAGCACTGGATTATAACTTTCACCTTAATCGACCAGCAATCAGGAATGCTGAAGGCCAACTAATGTAGGTTTTACCTTGTTTTTCAGTCAGAGTTGAGCCAAAATAATGCCTACCACTTACAATTAAAAAGCTGTATTAACGTTACTAAACGTTATTTAAGTTTGTCCCATTGTCGTGACAGAAATTCATTATGCAATTGTCCTATTTTTTAGATTCAAACGGAAGTACAATAAGAATGCCAGAAGGTACAGTGTGTATTCACTAAAATCAGAAAAGGGCTACGAATACATTCCAGTACTCCAATCAAAAATAATCAACGAGAGGTTTGCGAGAGGAGTCGGGATGCCTCGTACCAGATCAATGAGGGATGATGACCCCAGACGGCTCGGTCTTGTGCCACCCATCGCTCCACCACCTATTTCGGAGCTAGTGCAGATCCAAGTCAGCCGAGGTCTTGGTATGTGTCATTTTAGCATCCTTTGACTACAGCTCAGTTCTTTACCTACACTTGTCTTACAATACTTTTTTCACAGTATCAGAACTCAACACAGCTACAGGCCTCCAGTGACGATCTTGTCTACATTTACATGGAGTATTCTATACCTGCTGCGTGTTACTAATGTAATGTACATAAAAATGTAGATATTGCACTTTGATGTCTTTACTACTGTGCTAACATGTTGTTCTTTTTACTTGAAGTAGCACATAAATTCTGCACAGTCTTTTACGTTAGATCTATTCTTTATTATCCTAAAGTGTGTAAAATCATGTTTCAAGATTAAAATGTGTTCTAAATTTGTCTGTTCAAACTCTGAATAAGGTTAATTCAAATAAAAGTGCATCTGTACTAATTTCTTTATTTCTTATGTCTTTCAGAAAATTACATATTTTTTGTTTCATGACTTGACCCTGTAAGAGTGTAAATTAATAGCTCACTAATGTAATGCAAAACTATGGAGTTGTAAAGATGTGATTTTTTTTCACATTACAAGAGTATACATGGCTGAAGAGTAGCCACCTCTAAATTTGTCATTATTGTACAACACTAACATTGGGGTTTCAAAAAATATTTATCTAAAATACTTATTCAACATAATAAATTACAATATAAAGGTATACAAAATATCAGAAACACTTCAACAACCCATGTAAACTTTTGACCAGTTACACTCCCGGAAGAAAACCAGTATACTGTCCATGAGGGTCTGGAAATTTCTCCCTAATTTTGACCACACAGCAACTTGGGATGACTCTTCGATTTCCATGTCCAAGTGACCCATGCTGCCAGAAAATGAAGTGCCGGTAGGCAGCATACCTGTATTCCCTGTTGTCATCGCCTGGTTCCCTAATCTGTCCTAATACGGTGAGGTCTGCTCTGTACTGACGATGGATCCTCAGGACACCTTCATCCAAACAGTAAAGTCTAAAATGGGGCAGAAGGCTTATACAGTTTACAGAGTCTTGTCCACAGCATTTGCGCTCTGCATCTGTTGGCATATCTGTGCAATTGCCACAAGTACACCATGTTAACGCAGGGGCCTGCACAGGTGTGGTGTGCCTATCTCGGCGTTGGTTGTCCAACAAAACATCAAAAACCAGACCTGGCTGTCTTTCCAAAAGTTGAGAGGTGAGATGACGGTGGACCTCCAGGCTCATGCCCTGTACAAGGCGCTGGGGGGGAAAAGTAGGATTAGAATTTTTGTAAGATTATTTTAATTGAATTACAGTAAAAAGCAATGTTTTGTAAATGTTTTAACAAGTTTATAAGAGTAGCTGATTAATAATATATATATTAAATGGCTAATTCCTAAAATAAAGGTACTATCAAAAACAAATAATATGTATTAGGAAAGAAGTAGGACACTGAATGTTTTACAAAACTACATATAATTCCAAACACTTGCTGTACGGTTAAATAGAATTACCGTATGTACTTATATGAATGAAATGAGTGACAGGACAGCATATATTGACCCAGATAATTATTAATTTGCTCATTATCTTACACAAACCTCAATTTCTGCTCTTCTTTCCCTTTGAAGCTCCTCGACTCTCCTCATCAGCTCTTGAAAGCGCCGATCTTCTAGACTTTATTGCAGCTCTGCCTCTTCCTCTTGTGCGTGGGACGTTGCGGCTGGTTTGAGCAAATTCGGCTCCTTCATCTTGGGATGCTTGCCCTGCTTCTGTCGCATGTCTAACACCTCTGCCTCTCTGTGCGCTGGCACACGTCTGTCCTCTCCCTCTTCCTCGCCCTCTTCCTCTCCCTCGTCCTCTGTCTGTCTCCACTGATGAACCATCGGATGATATCTGACTCTGTTTACGGAGAGAAAACAATTACAGACTACACTACCTTGTATATTTCCAAAATGGCAAATAGAAATATAACATTTCTCAAATAAAATGAACAAAATATTGTCATTTTTTGTAGTCAGAAGTCATCACTAACTAGCTGCCGTTTGCTATTAGCAAACATAACTGACATAAAAAAGTTTTTCTTATTCAAAACCTATTTAGATTAAATTAATAAAATAAGTTAGATGAAAACAACTAACCTGTTCGCTGACTTGAAAGCTGGAATTAGATGATGACATGCTGCCGTTTACAGCAACACGATTTTGTATTGTATTTGTTATATTTGTTAATAAAGTTTTAAATAATGATAAAAAAAAACCTTTTTGATCCTCGGGGGCTCCAATAGCTGCAATACCGACTCTAAACTGCGTGGTGCTAAAGAGTCAGATCGTTTTACTATGATTTCTGTGAATTTCACACACGGGGCCTTTAACAACTCCCATGTGCATGATCAGATCAATTTCATACTTTGTCTGTGTGATCACTGACCACATCTGAAGACAGTGACAATGTGGACAGCTGACATCACCTAAGCCCCTCCCCCTGACTACAGGAAGTCAACTGTTTTATGGTGAAATGCCCATATTTGTTCCCTCTAATTTAGTCAAGATGACACTAAGGTCATGCACTGTCTTCATGATGTTGTAATGACCATTCAGATCTGATAGCTTTTCAGAAAGGCAGGGGCTTTGATGCCATGGCGATTTCTGACGTGACGCTGTGACCTTACGTTTGACTGTAACTTCCACAAACAGCCTCCGACTTGCCCGAGACTGAACATCACATCACCAGTGTGGTAAAGATAGAGTATCTCCTAGTGGTGAGACGTGTAATGGTGGGCTCAGAGGGGATGCTGAGTCAGGGTAAGGTGTGGACGAGGAGGCCGTTCAAGGTTTCTGGTGTCGGGGTGGTTGACTTTCTGTTCCGCCAGACGTTCCCTGGTGCCCCCGGCTGCCGGGCAGGATGGAAAAGCGCGGAGCTGGGTTTGGAGAGTGTCGGGGATGGAGCGGAGGGGGTGCGGAAGGAGGGCGAGCAGCTTCGCTGCGAGGGCCGAACGACGCTGCTTGCAGCTTTAATTAGGCCCGAGCAGCGAAGCGCTGCGAAGGCCTATTGTATCTGCTCCGTTTATTATTAGGCCCGAGCAGCGAAAGCGCTGCGAAGGCCTCTTGTTTTTGCTCTGATTATTATTATTTTTTGTTATTCCGTGCCCCCTTTGAACAGCTTTTTGGGGACCTTAACATACCCCAAAACTCACAATATTTTGCACACTTGTCAGGCCTGGTGAAAAATTTGATATTTTAAAGGTCCCAAAAAAATCGCAAAGAAAATGGCTGAACAGCGCCCCCTACAAAGTGAAAAAAACCCCTCTCCATAAAGCTTAGTTTATCGTACAGTTATGAAATTTGGTACACTTGTAGTACTCAACAGTCCGCACAGAAAAGTCTCTTGCAACCATGGTCAATATCAAACAGGAAGTCGGCCATTTTGGGTTGAAATGGCGATTTTTTGCCGTTTTTGCCGTTTTTAGGGTCCGTTTCTGATTGGATTGCTCGATCATTTTTCGCACGATCGTCTCAAAAATTGTGTAAAATTGCTCAGAAGGGATGGGCGAACAAAATGAGATAAGGATTCTGAGTTTTCGTATATGTTGAAGGGGCGGAGCCAGGCCTCGAAGTTTGACTACTCGCCAAAAATATTTAAATTGCTATAACTTCATAACTGAATGGAATAGAGTTACCAAACTTTCTGTGGTCATTCGTCATCCACCCACAAAGTAAATTGAAAGGTCGGATGATGACATCACACAAGCCCCGCCCCCTCAGGACCAAAAAGATCAAGTTTTACTGTGAAAGGTCCCAAATTGCCCCATTTCACTTAATCACCACAAATTTGTAGCTGGTAACTCAAGACAAGTGGGGGTTGCTTGGCGTCACTTTATGGGAGTTTTCGGCAGAGGGCGGGGCTGTGGTGGCGCGGCGAATTCAGGCGTACCGCCTTGGCCTTACGTTTGCCTCCCATTTCGTCATTTCCAAAGATATCGTCACGAAACTTCTTGTGAGTGATCCTAGTCCGGCCCCCCAAAAGATCTGATGTGAACATCTGGTGGGCGTGGCCTATTTTCTGAAATAGCGCCCCCTAGGACCATTAAAACTATTAGCCCCAAGCCATGCTTTGACTGAGGATTACGAAATTTGGTACACTAATGTGGTGTCTCAGGACCTACAAAAAAGTCTCTTGGAGTCAAGTTCAAAGTCGCACAGGAAGTCGGCCATTTTGGATCAAGTACGCGATTTAGTGGTTTTCGCACACGTTGTTTGGAGAGTGATGCTCCGTCGCCCTTTTCACCAATCTCCTTCAAACTTCTGCTATATACCCTTAAGACATAGGGGAAAAAATTCAACCGTCGGATTTTTCAAAAGTTGAAAGGTGTGGGCGTGGCTAAGCCTCAAACTTTGACCTGTCGCCACGCTACTCTTTTTTTCACAGCTCCCTACTGGACTCCTTTTACCCAATCACCAGGATTCTGTGGCAAACAGCAGTAGACAAGTTGAGGTTACTTGGTCTCCAGTACTGGCAGGTTTTGAAAAAAGGCGGGGCTTTGGGACCATGGCGAAAATCGCCATCACGCCATGGAAATACGTTTGTCTCTCATTTCTTCAGTTATCGTGATATTGCTACGAAACTTCTGGTGAGTGATCCTAGTCTGAGCTCCAAGAGAAATAGACAGCTGAATTTTGTGGGCGTGGCCTATGTTTTGAAATAGCGCCCCCTAGGACCATTTAAACTATTAGCCCCAAGCCATGCTTTGACTGAGGATTACGAAATTTGGTACACTAATGTGGTGTCTCAGGACCTACAAAAAAGTCTCTTGGAGTCAAGTTCAAAGTCGCACAGGAAGTCGGCCATTTTGGATCAAGTACGCGATTTAGTGGCTTTCGCACACGTTGTTTGGAGAGTGATGCTCCGTCGCCCTTTTCACCAATCTCCTTCAAACTTCTGCTATATACCCTTAAGACATAGGGGAAAAAATTTAACCGTCGGATTTTTCAAAAGTTGAAAGGTGTGGGCGTGGCTAAGCCTCAAACTTTGACCTGTCGCCACGCTACTCTTTTTTTCACAGCTCCCTACTGGACTCCTTTTACCCAATCACCAGGATTCTGTGGCAAACAGCAGTAGACAAGTTGAGGTTACTTGGTCTCCAGTACTGGCAGGTTTTGAAAAAAGGCGGGGCTTTGGGACCATGGCGAAAATCGCCATCACGCCATGGAAATACGTTTGTCTCATTTCTTCAGTTATCGTGATATTGCTACGAAACTTCTGGTGAGTGATCCTAGTCTGAGCTCCAAGAGAAATAGACAGCTGAAGTTTGTGGGCGTGGCCTATATTCTTAAATAGCGCCCCCTAGAGCCATTAAAACTTTCAGCCCCAAGCCATGCTTTGACTGAGGATTACGAAATTTGGTACACTAATGTGGGGTCTCAGGACCTACAAAAAAGTCTCTTGGAGCCAAGCGTAAAGTCGCACAGGAAGTCGGCCATTTTGGTGCAAGTACGTGATTTAGTGGTTTTCGCACACATTGTTTGGAGAGTGATGCTACGTCGCCCTTTTCACCAATCACCTTCAAACTTCTGCAATACACTCTTAAGACATAGGGGAAAAAATTCAACCGTCGGATTTTTCAAAAGTTGAAAGGTGTGGGCGTGGCTAAGCCTCAAACGTTGACCTTTCGCCATTACTTTACTTGACTTAATAACTCCCATGTGCATGATCAGATCTTTTTCGAACTTTGTCTGTGTGATCATTGACCATATCTGTAAACAATGACAATGTGGACAGCTGACATCACCTAAGCCCCGCCCCCTGACTACAGGAATTTATTTTTTATGCTGAAATGCCCATATTTGTCCCCTCTAATTTAGTCAACATGACCCTAAGGTCATGCACTGTCTTCATGATGCTGTAATGACCATTCAGATCTGATAGCTTTCCAGAAAGGGAGGGGCTTTGATGCCATGGCGAATTCTGGCGTAACGCCGTAATCTTAATATTCAATTTAATGGTGAGCTCAGAGGGGATGCTGAGTCAGGGTGAGGTGCAGACTAGGAGGCCATTCGCGGTTTCTGGTGTCGGGGTGGTTGACGTTTCTGTTCTGTCAGACGTGCACTGGTGCGACGGCAGACCGGAGCGGCGCGGAGCTGCGAGGGCCGAACGACGCTGCTTGCAGCTTTAATTATTATTACGCTTTCTTTTTTCTTCCGCGTCTTTGGGTGGCCTTTAGGGGGTCTTAGCATATCCAAAAAGTCACCAAATTCTGGCCCAATATAGAAAGTGCGTGAAATTTACGTATTTCACTGGCGATGTGAAAGTTGATAAAAAAGTGGCTCGACAGCGCCCCCTAAAGAGTGAAAAATACCCCTCTCCATAAAGCTTAGTTTATCGTACAGTTATGAAATTTGGTATACTGGTACTACTCAACAGTCCGCACAAAAAAGCCTCTTGCAACCATGGTCAATATAAAACAGGAAGTCGGCCATTTTGGGTTGAAATGGCGATTTTTAGCCGTTTTGGCCATTTCTAGGGTCTATATTTGGTTGAACAGTTTCGTCATTTTTCGTACCATAGTCTCAAAAATAGTGTGCCATCGAACAGAAGCGATGGACGCTTCAAATGAGAAAATAAAATTGACTTTTCGTAAATACTGAAGGGGCGGGGCCAGGCCTCAAAGTTCGAGCACTCGCCAAAAAAATTCAAATTGCTATAATTTCACAAATGAAAGAATTACAGTTAAAGTAACTTTCTATGGATAATCGTCATCGCCCCCCGAAGACAAATGAATGGTCGCTGGATGATGTCACACAAGCCCCGCCCCCTCAGGACTTAAAACGTCAAGTTTTACTGGGAAATTTTCCAAAATTCGCCCTGTCGAATAATCAGCCCGAATTTGTAGCAGGTAACTGAAGAGAAGTTGGCGTTGCTTGACGTCACTTTATGGGTGTTTTCTGCAGAAGGCGGGGCTGTGGCGACGCGGCGAAGTCAGGCGTACCGCCGTGACCATACATGTGCCTCCCATGTCGTCATTTCTATAGATACAGTCACGAAACGTCTTGTGAGTGATCCTAGTCCGGCCCCCCAAAAGATCTCATGTGAACATCAAATGGGCGTGGCCTATTTTCTGAAATAGCGCCCCCTAGGTCCATTAAAACTGTCAGCCCCAAGCCATGCTTTGACTGAGGAGTACGAAATTTGGTACACTAATGTGGGGTCTCAGGACCTACAAAAAAGTCTCTTTGAGCCAAGTGCAAAGTCGCACAGGAAGTCGGCCATTTTGGTCCAATTACTCGATTTAGTGGTTTTCACACACGTTATTAGGAGAATGATGTCTCGTCGTCCTTTCCACCTATCACCTTCAAACTCCTGCTATATAATCTTAAGACATAGAGGAAAAAATTCAACCGTCGGATTTTATACAAGTATAAAGGTGTGGGCGTGGCTAAGCCTCAAACTTTGACCTTTCGCCATTACATTACTTGACTTAACAACTCCCATGTGCATGATCAGATCTATATCAAACTCCGTCTGTGTGATCATTGACCACATCTCAAGACAATGACAATGTGGACAGCTGACATCACCTATGCCCCGCCCCCTGACTACAGGAAGTCTATTTTTTAATGGTGAAATGCCCATATTTGTCCCCTCTACTTTAGTCAACATGACACTAAGGTCATGCACTGTCTTCATGATGTTGTAATGACCATTCAGATCTGATAGCTTTTCAGAAAGGGAAGGGCTTTGATGCCACGGCGAATTCTGGCGTGACGCCGTGACCTTACGTTTGACTGTAACTTCCACTAACAACCTCCGATCTGCCCGAGACTGAACATGGCAATCAACAATCATGCCCTTTATTCAACGAGGCACACACCATTGGTGAAAGTTGTGTAATGTCACCACAGCGCCCCCTACACACCATTAAAACTGTAATAACTCCTACAGACGAGGTCGTAACTGCACCAAACTTGCTATGTGTACTCACACAATGGCACCCACCACAGTCCTGTGGTAAGTTGTTGATATTGCTTTAGCTCCGCCCCCTGACAGATATTAGGCCCTTAATAACACATGCATGATGCAATTCACACCAAACTGCACACAAATGACTGTCATCAACCTACAAACTTCTTCATGGAATAATTCTTAAATTTGGGACAGCGCCCCCTAGATACAAAAAACCTTTGTAACTTCTGCAAAAAAGTTCCAAACTACATCAAACATTGTGGGAGTCATCACACATCTGCAATCAACACATGTATGTGATCACTTGTTCAATTCACTTTAACTCCACCCACTTACAGCTTTTTGTCTCTAGATGACCCATGCAACGTTTGATTGATTCCAAATTAACAGAAAACCATCTTTGATGACCAAAGATGACCTCTATGGCATTTACTTGTAAATGGTCACAACGCCCCCTAGATGGGTTCAAACTTTATTAACTTCTAAAGTCAAAGTCAGAATGGCATTATACTTGGCTTGTGACATCACGTGACTGCACCAAACACATTGATGTGGTTGTTGATTCAAATCCCTGTAGCTCCGCCCCTTTCAGCTCACTGGCTTTAGATAACACACACAACGTCCGTTTGATGCCAAAATAACAGAAAACTGTCCTTGTCAACCAAAGCTGACCTCAATGGGATTTTTCTGTAATTGATCACAGCGCCCCCTAGATAACTTTAACTTTCGAAAACTTTAATAAATATGGGCAAAAAAGCACTAAAGTTGGTCTGTGTCATCACACCAACAGTGTGCTAAAGATAAAGTATGCCCTAGTGGTGAGACATGTAATATAATGGTAGGCTCGGAGGGGATGCTGATTCAGGGTGAGGTGTGGATGAGGTGACTGTTAGCTTTTCTTGGTGTCAGGGTGGTGGACGTTTCAGTCCGTGGACGTGCCCTGGTGCCCCGTGCTGCCGGCCAGGACGGAGCGGCGGGGAGTTGGGTTTGGAGAGCATCGGGGATGGAGCGGAGGGGGTGCGGAAGGAGGGTGAGCATCTTCGCTGCGAGGGCCGAACGACGCTGCTTGCAGCTTTAATTAGGCCCGAGCAGTGAAGCTGCGAAGGCCTATTGTATCTGCTCCGTTTATTATTTTTTTTTTCTTTTTTTTTTTTTTCTTTTTTTTTCTTCCGCGTCTTTGGATGGCCTTTAGGGGGTCTTAGCATATCCAAAAAGTCACCAAATTCTGGCCCAATATAGAAAGTGCGAGAAATTTACGTATTTCACTGGCAACGTGAAAGTTGGTAAAAAAATGTTTCAACAGCGCCCCCTGGAAAATTAAAAATACCCCTCCGCTTTGACCTTTTTTCATAGTAGAGTGATGAAATTTGGTACACTTGTAGAACTCAACAATACGCACAGAAAAGCCTCTTGCACCCATGGTCAATATCAAACAGGAAGTCGGCCATTTTGGACTAAAGTGGCCATTTTGACCCCGTTTTGGCCATTTCTAGGGTCTATATTTGGTTTAACAGTTTGGTCATTTTTCGCACGATCGTCTCAAAAATAGTGTGCGATCGAACAGAAGCGATGGACGATTAAAATGAGACAATAAAATTGACTTTTCGTAAATACTGAAGGGGCGGGACCAGGCCTCAAAGTTCGAGCACTCGCCAAAAAAATTCAAATTGCTATAGATTCATAAATGAAAGAATTACAGTTAAAGAAATGTTCTAAGGACAATCGTCGTCGACCTCCGAAGACAAATGAATGGTCGATTGATGATGTCACATAAGCCCCGCCCCCTCAGGACTTAAAAGGTCAAGATTTACTGGGAAATTTTCCAAAATTCGCCCTTTCCAATAACCACCCCAAATTTGTAGCGGGTAACTGAAGACAAGTTGGGGTTGCTTGGCGTCACTTTATGGGAGTTTTCTCCAGAAGGCGGGGCTGTGGCGGCGCGGCGAAGTCAGGCATACCGCTTAGGCCTTACGTTTGCCTCCCATTTTGTCATTTCTAGAGATATCGCCACAAAACCTCTTGGGAGTGATCCTAGTTCAGCCCCCCACAAAATGTGATGTGAACATCCGGTGGGCGTGGCCTATTTTCTGAAATAGCGCCCCCTAGGACCATTAAAACTGTCAGCCCCAAGTCATGCTTTGACTGAGGATTATGAAATTTGGCACACTAATGTGGTGTCTCAGGACCTACAAAAAAGTCTCTTGGAGCCAAGTGCAAAGTCGCACAGGAAGTCGGCCATTTTGGTCCAAGTACTCGATTTAGTGGTTTTCGCACACGTTGTTTGGAGAGTGATGCTCCATCGCCCTTTTCACCAATCGCCTTCAAACTTCTGCTATAGACTCTTAAGACATAAAGGAAAAAATTCAACCGTCGGATTTTAAATAAGTATAAAGGTGTGGGCGTGGCTAAGCCTCAAACTTTGACCTGTCACCACGCCACTCTTTTTTTCACAGCTACCTATTGGACTCCTTTTACCCAATCGCCAGCAATCTCTGGCGAATAGCAGCTGACAAGTTGAGGTCACTTAGTCTCCAGTACTGGCAGGTTTTGAAAAAAGGCGGGGCTTTGGGAGCATGGCAAAATTCACCATCACGCCATGGCAATACGTTTGCCTCTCATTTCTTCAATTATCGTGCCATCACCACAAAATGTCTGGTGAGTGATCCTAGTCTGACCCCCAATAGATTTGGACAGCTGTAGTTTGTGGGCGTGGCCTATTTTCTGAAATGGCGCCCTCTAGGACCATTAAAACTGTCAGCCCCTAGCCATGCTTTGACTGAGGAGTACGAAATCTGGTACACTAATGTGGTGTCTCCGGTCCTACAAAAAAGTCTCTTGGAGCCAAGTGCAAAGTCGCACAGGAAGTCGGCCATTTTGGTCCAAGTAGTCGATTTAGTGGTTTTCGCACACGTTGTTTGGAGAGTGTTACACCATTGCCCTTTTCACCAATCACCTTCAAACTTCTGCTATAGACTCTTAAGACAAAGGGGAAAAAATTCAACCTACGGATTTTAAATAAGTATAAAGGTGTGGGCGTGGCTAAGCCTCAAACTTTGACCTGTCGCCACGCCACTCTTTTTTTCACAGCTCCCTATTGGACTCCTTTTAACCAATCACCAGCAATCACTGGCAAATAGCAGCAGACAAGTTGAGGTCACTTGGTCTATAGTACTGGCAGCTTTCGAATAAAGGCGGGGCTTTGGGAGCATGGCGAAATTCGCCATCACGCCATGGAAATACGTTTGTCTCTCATTTCTTCAATCATTGTGACATCGCCACACAATTTCTGATGAGTGATCCTACTCTGACCCCTAATAGAATTGGACAGCTGAAGTTTGTGGGCGTGGCCTATTTTCTGAAATAGCGCCCCCTAGGACCATTAAAACTGTCAGCCCCAAGCCGTGCTTTGACTGAGGATCACGAAATTTGGCACACTAATGTAGTGTCTCAGGACCTACAAAAAAGTCTCTTGGAGCCAAGCGCAATGTCGCACAGGAGGTCGGCCATTTTGGTCCAAGTACTCGATTTAGTGGTTTTCGCACACGTTATTAGGAGAATGATGTCTCGTCGCCCTTTCCACCGATCACCTTCAAACTCTTGCTATATACTCTTAAGACATAGAGGAAAAGATTCAACCGTCGGATTTTAAATAAGTATAAAGGTGTGGGCGTGGCTAAGCCTCAAACTTTGACCAGTCGCCATTACGTTACTTGACTCAATAACTCCCTTGTGCATGATCAGATCAATTTCAAACTTTGTCCGTGTGATCACTGACCACATCTGAAGACAGTGACAATGTGGACAGCTGGCATCACCTAAGCCCCGCCCCCTGACTACAGGAAGTCTTCTGTTTTATGGTGAAATGCCCATATTTGTCCCCTCTAATTTAGTCAACATGACACTAAGGTCATGCACTGTCTTCATGATGTTCTAATGACTATTCAGATCTGATAGCTTTTCAGAAAGGGAGGAGCTTTGATGCCATGGCGATTTCTGGCGTGACGCTGTGACCTTACGTTTGACTGTAACTTCCACAAACAGCCTCCGATTTGCCAGAGACTGAACATCACATCACCAGTGTGGTAAAGATAGAGTATCTCCTAGTGGTGAGACGTGTAATGCTGGGCTCAGAGGGGATGCTGAATCAGGGTGAGGTGTGGACGAGGAGGCCGTTCACGGTTTCTGGTGTCGGGGTGGTTGACTTTCTGTTCTGCCAGACGTGCCCTGGTGCCCCCGGCTGCCGTCCAGGATGGACAAGCGCGGAGCTGGGTTTGGAGAGCGGAGGGGATGGAGCGGAGGGGGTGCGGAAGGAGGGCGAGCAGCTTCGCTGCGAGGGCCGAACGACGCTGCTTGCAGCTTTAATTAGGCCCGAGCAGTGAAGCTGCGAAGGCCTATTGTATCTGCTCCGTTTATTATTTTTTTTTTTCTTTTTTTTTTTTTTCTTTTTTTTTCTTCCGCGTCTTTGGATGGCCTTTAGGGGGTCTTAGCATATCCAAAAAGTCACCAAATTCTGGCCCAATATAGAAAGTGCGTGAAATTTACGTATTTCACTGGCAACGTGAAAGTTGGTAAAAAAATGTTTCAACAGCGCCCCCTGGAAAATTAAAAATACCCCTCCGCTTTGACCTTTTTTCATAGTAGAGTGATGAAATTTGGTACACTTGTAGAACTCAACAATACGCACAGAAAAGCCTCTTGCACCCATGGTCAATATCAAACAGGAAGTCGGCCATTTTGGACTAAAGTGGCCATTTTGACCCCGTTTTGGCCATTTCTAGGGTCTATATTTGGTTTAACAGTTTGGTCATTTTTCGCACGATCGTCTCAAAAATAGTGTGCGATCGAACAGAAGCGATGGACGATTAAAATGAGACAATAAAATTGACTTTTCGTAAATACTGAAGGGGCGGGACCAGGCCTCAAAGTTCGAGCACTCGCCAAAAAAATTCAAATTGCTATAGATTCATAAATGAAAGAATTACAGTTAAAGAAATGTTCTAAGGACAATCGTCGTCGACCTCCGAAGACAAATGAATGGTCGATTGATGATGTCACATAAGCCCCGCCCCCTCAGGACTTAAAAGGTCAAGATTTACTGGGAAATTTTCCAAAATTCGCCCTTTCCAATAACCACCCCAAATTTGTAGCGGGTAACTGAAGACAAGTTGGGGTTGCTTGGCGTCACTTTATGGGAGTTTTCTCCAGAAGGCGGGGCTGTGGCGGCGCGGCGAAGTCAGGCATACCGCTTAGGCCTTACGTTTGCCTCCCATTTTGTCATTTCTAGAGATATCGCCACAAAACCTCTTGGGAGTGATCCTAGTTCAGCCCCCCACAAAATGTGATGTGAACATCCGGTGGGCGTGGCCTATTTTCTGAAATAGCGCCCCCTAGGACCATTAAAACTGTCAGCCCCAAGTCATGCTTTGACTGAGGATTATGAAATTTGGCACACTAATGTGGTGTCTCAGGACCTACAAAAAAGTCTCTTGGAGCCAAGTGCAAAGTCGCACAGGAAGTCGGCCATTTTGGTCCAAGTACTCGATTTAGTGGTTTTCGCACACGTTGTTTGGAGAGTGATGCTCCATCGCCCTTTTCACCAATCGCCTTCAAACTTCTGCTATAGACTCTTAAGACATAAAGGAAAAAATTCAACCGTCGGATTTTAAATAAGTATAAAGGTGTGGGCGTGGCTAAGCCTCAAACTTTGACCTGTCACCACGCCACTCTTTTTTTCACAGCTACCTATTGGACTCCTTTTACCCAATCGCCAGCAATCTCTGGCGAATAGCAGCTGACAAGTTGAGGTCACTTAGTCTCCAGTACTGGCAGGTTTTGAAAAAAGGCGGGGCTTTGGGAGCATGGCAAAATTCACCATCACGCCATGGCAATACGTTTGCCTCTCATTTCTTCAATTATCGTGCCATCACCACAAAATGTCTGGTGAGTGATCCTAGTCTGACCCCCAATAGATTTGGACAGCTGTAGTTTGTGGGCGTGGCCTATTTTCTGAAATGGCGCCCTCTAGGACCATTAAAACTGTCAGCCCCTAGCCATGCTTTGACTGAGGAGTACGAAATCTGGTACACTAATGTGGTGTCTCCGGTCCTACAAAAAAGTCTCTTGGAGCCAAGTGCAAAGTCGCACAGGAAGTCGGCCATTTTGGTCCAAGTAGTCGATTTAGTGGTTTTCGCACACGTTGTTTGGAGAGTGTTACACCATTGCCCTTTTCACCAATCACCTTCAAACTTCTGCTATAGACTCTTAAGACAAAGGGGAAAAAATTCAACCTACGGATTTTAAATAAGTATAAAGGTGTGGGCGTGTGGCTAAGCCTCAAACTTTGACCTGTCGCCACGCCACTCTTTTTTTCACAGCTCCCTATTGGACTCCTTTTAACCAATCACCAGCAATCACTGGCAAATAGCAGCAGACAAGTTGAGGTCACTTGGTCTATAGTACTGGCAGCTTTCGAATAAAGGCGGGGCTTTGGGAGCATGGCGAAATTCGCCATCACGCCATGGAAATACGTTTGTCTCTCATTTCTTCAATCATTGTGACATCGCCACACAATTTCTGATGAGTGATCCTACTCTGACCCCTAATAGAATTGGACAGCTGAAGTTTGTGGGCGTGGCCTATTTTCTGAAATAGCGCCCCCTAGGACCATTAAAACTGTCAGCCCCAAGCCGTGCTTTGACTGAGGATCACGAAATTTGGCACACTAATGTAGTGTCTCAGGACCTACAAAAAAGTCTCTTGGAGCCAAGCGCAATGTCGCACAGGAGGTCGGCCATTTTGGTCCAAGTACTCGATTTAGTGGTTTTCGCACACGTTATTAGGAGAATGATGTCTCGTCGCCCTTTCCACCGATCACCTTCAAACTCTTGCTATATACTCTTAAGACATAGAGGAAAAGATTCAACCGTCGGATTTTAAATAAGTATAAAGGTGTGGGCGTGGCTAAGCCTCAAACTTTGACCAGTCGCCATTACGTTACTTGACTCAATAACTCCCTTGTGCATGATCAGATCAATTTCAAACTTTGTCCGTGTGATCACTGACCACATCTGAAGACAGTGACAATGTGGACAGCTGGCATCACCTAAGCCCCGCCCCCTGACTACAGGAAGTCTTCTGTTTTATGGTGAAATGCCCATATTTGTCCCCTCTAATTTAGTCAACATGACACTAAGGTCATGCACTGTCTTCATGATGTTCTAATGACTATTCAGATCTGATAGCTTTTCAGAAAGGGAGGAGCTTTGATGCCATGGCGATTTCTGGCGTGACGCTGTGACCTTACGTTTGACTGTAACTTCCACAAACAGCCTCCGATTTGCCAGAGACTGAACATCACATCACCAGTGTGGTAAAGATAGAGTATCTCCTAGTGGTGAGACGTGTAATGCTGGGCTCAGAGGGGATGCTGAATCAGGGTGAGGTGTGGACGAGGAGGCCGTTCACGGTTTCTGGTGTCGGGGTGGTTGACTTTCTGTTCTGCCAGACGTGCCCTGGTGCCCCCGGCTGCCGTCCAGGATGGACAAGCGCGGAGCTGGGTTTGGAGAGCGTCGGGGATGGAGCGGAGGGGGTGCGGAAGGAGGGCGAGCAGCTTCGCTGCGAGGGCCGAACGACGCTGCTTGCAGCTTTAATTATTATTATTTTTTTTTTCTTTCTTTTTTTTTCTTCCGCGTCTTTGGATGGCCTTTAGGGGGTCTTAGCATATCCAAAAAGTCACCAAATTCTGGCCCAATATAGAAAGTGCGTGAAATTTACGTATTTCACTGGCAACGTGAAAGTTGGTAAAAAAATGTTTCAACAGCGCCCCCTGGAAAATTAAAAATACCCCTCCGCTTTGACCTTTTTTCATAGTAGAGTGATGAAATTTGGTACACTTGTAGAACTCAACAATACGCACAGAAAAGCCTCTTGCACCCATGGTCAATATCAAACAGGAAGTCGGCCATTTTGGACTAAAGTGGCCATTTTGACCCCGTTTTGGCCATTTCTTGGGTCTATATTTGGTTTAACAGTTTGGTCATTTTTCGCACGATCGTCTCAAAAATAGTGTGCGATCGAACAGAAGCGATGGACGATTAAAATGAGACAATAAAATTGACTTTTCGTAAATACTGAAGGGGCGGGACCAGGCCTCAAAGTTCGAGCACTCGCCAAAAAAATTCAAATTGCTATAGATTCATAAATGAAAGAATTACAGTTAAAGAAATGTTCTAAGGACAATCGTCGTCGACCTCCGAAGACAAATGAATGGTCGATTGATGATGTCACATAAGCCCCGCCCCCTCAGGACTTAAAAGGTCAAGATTTACTGGGAAATTTTCCAAAATTCGCCCTTTCCAATAACCACCCCAAATTTGTAGCGGGTAACTGAAGACAAGTTGGGGTTGCTTGGCGTCACTTTATGGGAGTTTTCTCCAGAAGGCGGGGCTGTGGCGGCGCGGCGAAGTCAGGCGTACCGCTTAGGCCTTACGTTTGCCTCCCATTTCGTCATTTCTAGAGATATCGCCACAAAACCTCTTGGGAGTGATCCTAGTTCAGCCCCCCACAAAATGTGATGTGAACATCCGGTGGGCGTGGCCTATTTTCTGAAATAGCGCCCCCTAGGACCATTAAAACTGTCAGCCCCAAGTCATGCTTTGACTGAGGATTATGAAATTTGGCACACTAATGTGGTGTCTCAGGACCTACAAAAAAGTCTCTTGGAGCCAAGTGCAAAGTCGCACAGGAAGTCGGCCATTTTGGTCCAAGTACTCGATTTAGTGGTTTTCGCACACGTTGTTTGGAGAGTGATGCTCCATCGCCCTTTTCACCAATCGCCTTCAAACTTCTGCTATAGACTCTTAAGACATAAAGGAAAAAATTCAACCGTCGGATTTTAAATAAGTATAAAGGTGTGGGCGTGGCTAAGCCTCAAACTTTGACCTGTCACCACGCCACTCTTTTTTTCACAGCTACCTATTGGACTCCTTTTACCCAATCGCCAGCAATCTCTGGCGAATAGCAGCTGACAAGTTGAGGTCACTTAGTCTCCAGTACTGGCAGGTTTTGAAAAAAGGCGGGGCTTTGGGAGCATGGCAAAATTCACCATCACGCCATGGCAATACGTTTGCCTCTCATTTCTTCAATTATCGTGCCATCACCACAAAATGTCTGGTGAGTGATCCTAGTTTGACCCCCAATAGATTTGGACAGCTGTAGTTTGTGGGCGTGGCCTATTTTCTGAAATGGCGCCCTCTAGGACCATTAAAACTGTCAGCCCCTAGCCATGCTTTGACTGAGGAGTACGAAATCTGGTACACTAATGTGGTGTCTCCGGTCCTACAAAAAAGTCTCTTGGAGCCAAGTGCAAAGTCGCACAGGAAGTCGGCCATTTTGGTCCAAGTAGTCGATTTAGTGGTTTTCGCACACGTTGTTTGGAGAGTGTTACACCATTGCCCTTTTCACCAATCACCTTCAAACTTCTGCTATAGACTCTTAAGACAAAGGGGAAAAAATTCAACCTACGGATTTTAAATAAGTATAAAGGTGTGGGCGTGGCTAAGCCTCAAACTTTGACCTGTCGCCACGCCACTCTTTTTTTCACAGCTCCCTATTGGACTCCTTTTAACCAATCACCAGCAATCACTGGCAAATAGCAGCAGACAAGTTGAGGTCACTTGGTCTATAGTACTGGCAGCTTTCGAATAAAGGCGGGGCTTTGGGAGCATGGCGAAATTCGCCATCACGCCATGGAAATACGTTTGTCTCTCATTTCTTCAATCATTGTGACATCGCCACACAATTTCTGATGAGTGATCCTACTCTGACCCCTAATAGAATTGGACAGCTGAAGTTTGTGGGCGTGGCCTATTTTCTGAAATAGCGCCCCCTAGGACCATTAAAACTGTCAGCCCCAAGCCGTGCTTTGACTGAGGATCACGAAATTTGGCACACTAATGTAGTGTCTCAGGACCTACAAAAAAGTCTCTTGGAGCCAAGCGCAATGTCGCACAGGAGGTCGGCCATTTTGGTCCAAGTACTCGATTTAGTGGTTTTCGCACACGTTATTAGGAGAATGATGTCTCGTCGCCCTTTCCACCGATCACCTTCAAACTCTTGCTATATACTCTTAAGACATAGAGGAAAAGATTCAACCGTCGGATTTTAAATAAGTATAAAGGTGTGGGCGTGGCTAAGCCTCAAACTTTGACCAGTCGCCATTACGTTACTTGACTCAATAACTCCCTTGTGCATGATCAGATCAATTTCAAACTTTGTCCGTGTGATCACTGACCACATCTGAAGACAGTGACAATGTGGACAGCTGGCATCACCTAAGCCCCGCCCCCTGACTACAGGAAGTCTTCTGTTTTATGGTGAAATGCCCATATTTGTCCCCTCTAATTTAGTCAACATGACACTAAGGTCATGCACTGTCTTCATGATGTTGTAATGACTATTCAGATCTGATAGCTTTTCAGAAAGGGAGGAGCTTTGATGCCATGGCGATTTCTGGCGTGACGCTGTGACCTTACGTTTGACTGTAACTTCCACAAACAGCCTCCGATTTGCCAGAGACTGAACATCACATCACCAGTGTGGTAAAGATAGAGTATCTCCTAGTGGTGAAACGTGTAATGCTGGGCTCAGAGGGGATGCTGAATCAGGGTGAGGTGTGGACGAGGAGGCCATTCACGGTTTCTGGTGTCGGGGTGGTTGACTTTCTGTTCTGCCAGACGTGCCCTGGTGCCCCCGGCTGCCGTCCAGGATGGACAAGCGCGGAGCTGGGTTTGGAGAGCGTCGGGGATGGAGCGGAGGGGGTGCGGAAGGAGGGCGAGCAGCTTCGCTGCGAGGGCCGAACGACGCTGCTTGCAGCTTTAATTATTATTATTACGCTTTCTTTTTTCTTCCGCGTCTTTGGGTGGCCTTTAGGGGGTCTTAGCATATCCAAAAAGTCACCAAATTCTGGCCCAATATAGAAAGTGCGTGAAATTTACGTATTTCACTGGCGATGTGAAAGTTGATAAAAAAGTGGCTCGACAGCGCCCCCTAAAGAGTGAAAAATACCCCTCTCCATAAAGCTTAGTTTATCGTACAGTTATGAAATTTGGTATACTGGTACTACTCAACAGTCCGCACAGAAAAGCCTCTTGCAACCATGGTCAATATAAAACAGGAAGTCTGCCATTTTGGGTTGAAATGGCGATTTTTAGCCGTTTTGGCCATTTCTAGGGTCTATATTTGGTTGAACAGTTTCGCCATTTTTCGTACCATAGTCTCAAAAATAGTGTGCCATCGAACAGAAGCGATGGATGCTTCAAATGAGAAAATAAAATTGACTTTTCGTAAATACTGAAGGGGCGGGGCCAGGCCTCAAAGTTCGAGCACTCGCCAAAAAAATTCAAATTGCTATAATTTCACAAATGAAAGAATTACAGTTAAAGTAACTTTCTATGGATAATCGTCATCGCCCCCCGAAGACAATTGAATGGTCGCTGGATGATGTCACACAAGCCCCGCCCCCTCAGGACTTAAAACGTCAAGTTTTACTTGGAAATTTTCCAAAATTCGCCCTGTCGAATAATCAGCCCGAATTTGTAGCAGGTAACTGAAGAGAAGTTGGCGTTGCTTGGCGTCACTTTTTGGGTGTTTTCTGCAGAAGGCGGGGCTGTGGCGACGCGGCGAAGTCAGGCGTACCGCCGTGGCCATACATGTGCCTCCCATGTCGTCATTTCTATAGATACAGTCACGAAACGTCTTGTGAGAGATCCTAGGCCGGCCCCCCAAAAGATCTCATGTGAACATCAAATGGGCGTGGCCTATTTTCTGAAATAGCGCCCCCTAGGTCCATTAAAACTGTCAGCCCCAAGCCATGCTTTGACTGAGGAGTACGAAATTTGGTACACTAATGTGGGGTCTCAGGACCTACAAAAAAGTCTCTTGGAGCCAAGTGCAAAGTCGCACAGGAAGTCGGCCATTTTGGTCCAAGTACTCGATTTAGTGGTTTTCACACACGTTATTAGGAGAATGATGTCTCGTCGTCCTTTCCACCTATCACCTTCAAACTCCTGCTATATAATCTTAAGACATAGAGGAAAAAATTCAACCGTCGGATTTTATACAAGTATAAAGGTGTGGGCGTGGCTAAGCCTCAAACTTTGACCTTTCGCCATTACATTACTTGAATTAACAACTCCCATGTGCATGATCAGATCTATATCAAACTCTGTCTGTGTGATCATTGACCACATCTCAAGACAATGACAATGTGGACAGCTGACATCACCTATGCCCCGCCCCCTGACTACAGGAAGTCTATTTTTTATGGTGAAATGCCCATATTTGTCCCCTCTACTTTAGTCAACATGACACTAAGGTCATGCACTGTCTTCATGATGTTGTAATGACCATTCAGATCTGATAGCTTTTCAGAAAGGGAAGGGCTTTGATGCCACGGCGAATTCTGGCGTGACGCCGTGACCTTACGTTTGACTGTAACTTCCACTAACAACCTCCGATCTGCCCGAGACTGAACATGGCAATGAACAATCATGCCCTTTATTCAACGAGGCACACACGGTTGGTGAACGTTGTGTAATGTCACCACAGCGCCCCCTACACACCATTAAAACTGTAATAACTCCTACAGACGAGGTCGTAACTGCACCAAACTTGCTATGTGTACTCACACAATGGCACCCACCACAGTCCTGTGGTAAGTTGTTGATATTGCTTTAGCTCCGCCCTCTGACAGATATTAGGCCCTGAATAACACATGCATGATGCAATTCACACCAAACTGCACACAAATGACTGTCATCAACCTACAAACTTCTTCATAGAATAATTCTTAAATTTGGGACAGCGCCCCCTAGATACAAAAAACCTTTGTAACTTCTGCAAAAAAGCTCCAAACTACATCAAACATTGTGGGAGTCATCACACATCTGCAATCAACACATGTATGTGATCACTTGTTCAATTCACTTTAACTCCACCCACTTACAGCTTTTTGTCTCTAGATGACCCATGCAATGTTTGATTGATTCCAAATTAACAGAAAACCATCTTTGATGACCAAAGATGACCTCTATGGCATTTACTTGTAAATGGTCACAACGCCCCCTAGATGGGTTCAAACTTTATTAACTTCTAAAGTCAAAGTCAGAATGGCATTATACTTGGCTTGTGACATCACGTGACTGCACCAAACACATTGATTTGATTGTTGGTTCAATTCCCTGTAGCTCCGCCCCTTTCAGCTCACTGGCTTTAGATAACACACACAACGTCCGTTTGATGCCAAAATAACAGAAAACTGTCTTTGTCAACCAAAGCTGACCTCATTGGGATTTTTCTGTAATTGATCACAGCGCCCCCTAGATAACTTTAACTTTCGATAACTTTAATAAATATGGGCAGAAAAGCACTAAAGTTGGTCTGTGTCATCACACAAACAGTGTGCTAAAGATAAAGTATGCCCTAGTTGTGAGACATGTAATATAATGGTAGGCTCGGAGGAGATGCTGATTCAGGGTGAGGTGTGGACGAGGTGACTGTTAGCTTTTCTTGGTGTCAGGGTGGTGGACGTTTCAGTCCGTGGACGTGCCCTGGTGCCCCGGGCTGCCGGCCAGGACGGAGCGGCGGGGAGCTGGGTTTGGAGAGCGTCGGGGATGGAGCGGAGGGGGTGCGGAAGGAGGGTGAGCATCTTCGCTGCGAGGGCCGAACGACGCTGCTTGCAGCTTTAATTAGGCCCGAGCAGCGAAGCGCTGCGAAGGCCTATTGTATCTGCTCCGTTTATTAGGCCCGAGCAGCGAAAGCGCTGCGAAGGCCTCTTGTTTTTGCTCTGATTATTATTATTTTTTGTTATTCCGTGCCCCCTTTGAACAGCTTTTTGGGGACCTTAACATACCCCAAAACTCACAATATTTTGCACACTTGTCAGGCCTGGTGAAAAATTTGATATTTTAAAGGTCCCGAAAAAATCGCAAAGAAAATGGCTGAACAGCGCCCCCTACAAAGTGAAAAAAACCCCTCTCCATAAAGCTTAGTTTATCGTACAGTTATGAAATTTGGTACACTTGTAGTACTCAACAGTCCGCACAGAAAAGTCTCTTGCAACCATGGTCAATATCAAACAGGAAGTCGGCCATTTTGGGTTGAAATGGCGATTTTTTGCCGTTTTTGCCGTTTTTAGGGTCCGTTTCTGATTGGATTGCTCGATCATTTTTCGCACGATCGTCTCAAAAATTGTGTAAAATTGCTCAGAAGGGATGGGCGAACAAAATGAGATAAGGATTCTGAGTTTTCGTATATGTTGAAGGGGCGGAGCCAGGCCTCGAAGTTTGACTACTCGCCAAAAATATTTAAATTGCTATAACTTCATAACTGAATGGAATAGAGTTACCAAACTTTCTGTGGTCATTCGTCATCCACCCACAAAGTAAATTGAATGGTCGGATGATGACATCACACAAGCCCCGCCCCCTCAGGAGCAAAAAGGTCAAGTTTTACTGTGAAAGGTCCCAAATTGCCCCATTTCACTTAATCACCACAAATTTGTAGCTGGTAACTCAAGACAAGTGGGGGTTGCTTGGTATCACTTTATGGGAGTTTTCGGCATAGGGCGGGGCTGTGGCGGCGCGAAGAAGACAGGCGTACCGCCGTGGCCTTACGTTTGCCTCCCATTTCGTCATTTCTAAAGATATCGTCATGAAACTTTTTGTGAGTAATCCTAGTCTGGCCCCTCAAACAATCTGATGTCAACATCCGGTGGGCGTGGCCTATTTTCTGAAATAGCGCCCCCTAGGACCATTAAAACTGTCAGCCCCAAGCCATGCTTTGAGTGAGGATTACGAAATTTGGTACACTAATGTGGTGTCTCAGGACCTACAAAAAAGCCTCTTGGAGCCAAGTGCAAAGTCGCACAGGAAGTCGGCCATTTTGGTCCAAGTACGCGATTTAGTGGTTTTCGCACACGTTGTTTGGAGAGTGATGCTCCGTCGCCCTTTTCACCAATCTCCTTCAAACTTCTGCTATATATTCTTAAGACATAGGGGAAAAAATTCAACAGTCGGATTTTTCAAAAGTTGAAAGGTGTGGGCGTGGCTAAGCCTCAAACTTTGACCTGCCGCCACGCCACTCTTTTTTTCACAGCTCCCTACTGGACTCCTTTTACCTAATCACCAGGATTCTGTGGGAAACAGCAGTAGACAACTTGAGGTTACTTGGTCTCCAGTACTGGCAGGTTTTGAAAAAAGGCGGGGCTTTGGGAGCATGGCGAAAATCGCCATCACGCCATGGAAATACGTTTGCCTCTCATTTCTTCAGTTATCGTGATATCGCTCCAACACTTCTGGTGAGTGATCCTAGTCTGACCCCCAAGAGAAATAGACAGCTGAAGTTTGTGGGCGTGGCCTATTCTCTTAAATAGCGCCCCCAAGGACCATTTAAACTAATAGCCCCAAGCCAAGCTTTGACTGAGGATTACGAAATTTGGTACACTAATGTGGTGTCTCAGTACCTACAAAAAAGTCTCTTGGAGCCAAGTGCAAAGTCGCACAGGAAGTCGGCCATTTTGGTCCACGTACGCGATTTAGTGGTTTTCGCACACGTTGTTTGGAGAGTGATGCTTCGTCGCCCTTTTCACCAATCTCCTTCAAACTTCTGCTATATACTCTTAAGACATAGGGGAAAAAATTCAACCGTCGGATTTTTCAAAAGTTGAAAGGTGTGGGCGTGCCTAAGCCTCAAACTTTGACCTGTCGCCACGCCACTCTTTTTTTCACAGCTCCCTACTGGACTCCTTTTACCCAATCACCAGGATTCTGTGGGAAACAGCAGTAGACAACTTGAGGTTACTTAGTCTCCAGTACTGGCAGGTTTTGAAAAAAGGCGGGGCTTTGGGAGCATGGCGAAAATCGCCATCACGCCATGGAAATACGTTTGCCTCTCATTTCTTCAGTTATCGTGATATCGCTACGAAACTTCTGGTGAGTGATCCTAGTCTGACCCCCAAGAGAAATAGACAGCTGAAGTTTGTGGGCGTGGCCTATTCTCTTAAATAGCGCCCCCTAGGACCATTTAAACTAATAGCCCCAAGCCATGCTTTGACTGAGGATTACGAAATTTGGTACACTAATGTGGTGTCTCAGGACCTACAAAAAAGCCTCTTGGAGCCAAGCGCAAAGTCGCACAGGAAGTCGGCCATTTTGGTCCAAGTACGCGATTTAGTGGTTTTCGCACACGTTGTTTGGAGAGTGATGCTCCGTCGCCCTTTTCACCAATCACTTTCAAACTTCTGCTGTATACTCTTAAGACGTAGGGTAAAAAATTCAACCGTCGGATTTTTCAAAAGTTGAAAGGTGTGGGCGTGGCTAAGCCTCAAACTTTGACCTTTCGCCATTACTTTACTTGACTTAATAACTCCCATGAGCATGATCAGATCTTTTTCAAACTTTGTCTGTGTGATAATTGACCATATCTGTAAAAAATGACAATGTGGACAGCTGACATCACCTAAGCCCCGCCCCCTGACTACAGGAATTCTATTTTTTTATGCTGAAATGCCCATATTTGTCCCCTCTAATTTAGTCAACAAGACACCAATGTCATGCACTGTCTTCATGATGCTGTATTGACCATTCAGATCTGATAGCTTTCCAGAAAGGGAGGGGCTTTGATGCCTTGGTGAATTCTGGCGTAACGCCGTAACCTTACAAATCATTTTAATGGTGAGCTCAGAGGGGATGCTGAGTCAGGGTGAGGTGCGGACTAGGAGGCCATTCGCGGATTCTAGTGTCGGGGTGGTTGACGTTTCTGTTCTGCCAGACGTGCCTTGGTGCCCCGGGCTGCCGGTCAGGCCGGAGCGGCGCGGAGCTGCGAGGGCCGAACGACGCTGCTTGCAGCTTTAATTATTATTACGCTTTCTTTTTTCTTCCGCGTCTTTGGGTGGCCTTTAGGGGGTCTTAGCATATCCAAAAAGTCACCAAATTCTGGCCCAATATAGAAAGTGCGTGAAATTTACGTATTTCACTGGCGATGTGAAAGTTGATAAAAAAGTGGCTCGACAGCGCCCCCTAAAGAGTGAAAAATACCCCTCTCCATAAAGCTTAGTTTATCGTACAGTTATGAAATTTGGTATACTGGTACTACTCAACAGTCCGCACAAAAAAGCCTCTTGCAACCATGGTCAATATAAAACAGGAAGTCGGCCATTTTGGGTTGAAATGGCGATTTTTAGCCGTTTTGGCCATTTCTAGGGTCTATATTTGGTTGAACAGTTTCGTCATTTTTCGTACCATAGTCTCAAAAATAGTGTGCCATCGAACAGAAGCGATGGACGCTTCAAATGAGAAAATAAAATTGACTTTTCGTAAATACTGAAGGGGCGGGGCCAGGCCTCAAAGTTCGAGCACTCGCCAAAAAAATTCAAATTGCTATAATTTCACAAATGAAAGAATTACAGTTAAAGTAACTTTCTATGGATAATCGTCATCGCCCCCCGAAGACAAATGAATGGTCGCTGGATGATGTCACACAAGCCCCGCCCCCTCAGGACTTAAAACGTCAAGTTTTACTGGGAAATTTTCCAAAATTCGCCCTGTCAAATAATCAGCCCGAATTTGTAGCAGGTAACTGAAGAGAAGTTGGCGTTGCTTGACGTCACTTTATGGGTGTTTTCTGCAGAAGGCGGGGCTGTGGCGACGCGGCGAAGTCAGGCGTACCGCCGTGACCATACATGTGCCTCCCATGTCGTCATTTCTATAGATACAGTCACGAAACGTCTTGTGAGTGATCCTAGTCCGGCCCCCCAAAAGATCTCATGTGAACATCAAATGGGCGTGGCCTATTTTCTGAAATAGCGCCCCCTAGGTCCATTAAAACTGTCAGCCCCAAGCCATGCTTTGACTGAGGAGTACGAAATTTGGTACACTAATGTGGGGTCTCAGGACCTACAAAAAAGTCTCTTTGAGCCAAGTGCAAAGTCGCACAGGAAGTCGGCCATTTTGGTCCAATTACTCGATTTAGTGGTTTTCACACACGTTATTAGGAGAATGATGTCTCGTCGTCCTTTCCACCTATCACCTTCAAACTCCTGCTATATAATCTTAAGACATAGAGGAAAAAATTCAACCGTCGGATTTTATACAAGTATAAAGGTGTGGGCGTGGCTAAGCCTCAAACTTTGACCTTTCGCCATTACATTACTTGACTTAACAACTCCCATGTGCATGATCAGATCTATATCAAACTCCGTCTGTGTGATCATTGACCACATCTCAAGACAATGACAATGTGGACAGCTGACATCACCTATGCCCCGCCCCCTGACTACAGGAAGTCTATTTTTTAATGGTGAAATGCCCATATTTGTCCCCTCTACTTTAGTCAACATGACACTAAGGTCATGCACTGTCTTCATGATGTTGTAATGACCATTCAGATCTGATAGCTTTTCAGAAAGGGAAGGGCTTTGATGCCACGGCGAATTCTGGCGTGACGCCGTGACCTTACGTTTGACTGTAACTTCCACTAACAACCTCCGATCTGCCCGAGACTGAACATGGCAATCAACAATCATGCCCTTTATTCAACGAGGCACACACCGTTGGTGAAAGTTGTGTAATGTCACCACAGCGCCCCCTACACACCATTAAAACTGTAATAACTCCTACAGACGAGGTCGTAACTGCACCAAACTTGCTATGTGTACTCACACAATGGCACCCACCACAGTCCTGTGGTAAGTTGTTGATATTGCTTTAGCTCCGCCCCCTGACAGATATTAGGCCCTTAATAACACATGCATGATGCAATTCACACCAAACTGCACACAAATGACTGTCATCAACCTACAAACTTCTTCATGGAATAATTCTTAAATTTGGGACAGCGCCCCCTAGATACAAAAAACCTTTGTAACTTCTGCAAAAAAGTTCCAAACTACATCAAACATTGTGGGAGTCATCACACATCTGCAATCAACACATGTATGTGATCACTTGTTCAATTCACTTTAACTCCACCCACTTACAGCTTTTTGTCTCTAGATGACCCATGCAACGTTTGATTGATTCCAAATTAACAGAAAACCATCTTTGATGACCAAAGATGACCTCTATGGCATTTACTTGTAAATGGTCACAACGCCCCCTAGATGGGTTCAAACTTTATTAACTTCTAAAGTCAAAGTCAGAATGGCATTATACTTGGCTTGTGACATCACGTGACTGCACCAAACACATTGATGTGGTTGTTGATTCAAATCCCTGTAGCTCCGCCCCTTTCAGCTCACTGGCTTTAGATAACACACACAACGTCCGTTTGATGCCAAAATAACAGAAAACTGTCCTTGTCAACCAAAGCTGACCTCAATGGGATTTTTCTGTAATTGATCACAGCGCCCCCTAGATAACTTTAACTTTCGAAAACTTTAATAAATATGGGCAAAAAAGCACTAAAGTTGGTCTGTGTCATCACACCAACAGTGTGCTAAAGATAAAGTATGCCCTAGTGGTGAGACATGTAATATAATGGTAGGCTCGGAGGGGATGCTGATTCAGGGTGAGGTGTGGATGAGGTGACTGTTAGCTTTTCTTGGTGTCAGGGTGGTGGACGTTTCAGTCCGTGGACGTGCCCTGGTGCCCCGTGCTGCCGGCCAGGACGGAGCGGCGGGGAGTTGGGTTTGGAGAGCATCGGGGATGGAGCGGAGGGGGTGCGGAAGGAGGGTGAGCATCTTCGCTGCGAGGGCCGAACGACGCTGCTTGCAGCTTTAATTAGGCCCGAGCAGCGAAGCGCTGCGAAGGCCTATTGTATCTGCTCCGTTTATTATTATTACGCTTTCTTTTTTCTTCCGCGTCTTTGGGTGGCCTTTAGGGGGTCTTAGCATATCCAAAAAGTCACCAAATTCTGGCCCAATATAGAAAGTGCGTGAAATTTACGTATTTCACTGGCGATGTGAAAGTTGATAAAAAAGTGGCTCGACAGCGCCCCCTAAAGAGTGAAAAATACCCCTCTCCATAAAGCTTAGTTTATCGTACAGTTATGAAATTTGGTATACTGGTACTACTCAACAGTCCGCACAAAAAAGCCTCTTGCAACCATGGTCAATATAAAACAGGAAGTCGGCCATTTTGGGTTGAAATGGCGATTTTTAGCTGTTTTGGCCATTTCTAGGGTCTATATTTGGTTGAACAGTTTCGTCATTTTTCGTACCATAGTCTCAAAAATAGTGTGCCATCGAACAGAAGCGATGGACGCTTCAAATGAGAAAATAAAATTGACTTTTCGTAAATACTGAAGGGGCGGGGCCAGGCCTCAAAGTTCGAGCACTCGCCAAAAAAATTCAAATTGCTATAATTTCACAAATGAAAGAATTACAGTTAAAGTAACTTTCTATGGATAATCGTCATCGCCCCCCGAAGACAAATGAATGGTCGCTGGATGATGTCACACAAGCCCCGCCCCCTCAGGACTTAAAACGTCAAGTTTTACTGGGAAATTTTCCAAAATTCGCCCTGTCGAATAATCAGCCCGAATTTGTAGCAGGTAACTGAAGAGAAGTTGGCGTTGCTTGACGTCACTTTATGGGTGTTTTCTGCAGAAGGCGGGGCTGTGGCGACGCGGCGAAGTCAGGCGTACCGCCGTGACCATACATGTGCCTCCCATGTCGTCATTTCTATAGATACAGTCACGAAACGTCTTGTGAGTGATCCTAGTCCGGCCCCCCAAAAGATCTCATGTGAACATCAAATGGGCGTGGCCTATTTTCTGAAATAGCGCCCCCTAGGTCCATTAAAACTGTCAGCCCCAAGCCATGCTTTGACTGAGGAGTACGAAATTTGGTACACTAATGTGGGGTCTCAGGACCTACAAAAAAGTCTCTTTGAGCCAAGTGCAAAGTCGCACAGGAAGTCGGCCATTTTGGTCCAATTACTCGATTTAGTGGTTTTCACACACGTTATTAGGAGAATGATGTCTCGTCGTCCTTTCCACCTATCACCTTCAAACTCCTGCTATATAATCTTAAGACATAGAGGAAAAAATTCAACCGTCGGATTTTATACAAGTATAAAGGTGTGGGCGTGGCTAAGCCTCAAACTTTGACCTTTCGCCATTACATTACTTGACTTAACAACTCCCATGTGCATGATCAGATCTATATCAAACTCCGTCTGTGTGATCATTGACCACATCTCAAGACAATGACAATGTGGACAGCTGACATCACCTATGCCCCGCCCCCTGACTACAGGAAGTCTATTTTTTAATGGTGAAATGCCCATATTTGTCCCCTCTACTTTAGTCAACATGACACTAAGGTCATGCACTGTCTTCATGATGTTGTAATGACCATTCAGATCTGATAGCTTTTCAGAAAGGGAAGGGCTTTGATGCCACGGCGAATTCTGGCGTGACGCCGTGACCTTACGTTTGACTGTAACTTCCACTAACAACCTCCGATCTGCCCGAGACTGAACATGGCAATCAACAATCATGCCCTTTATTCAACGAGGCACACACCGTTGGTGAAAGTTGTGTAATGTCACCACAGCGCCCCCTACACACCATTAAAACTGTAATAACTCCTACAGACGAGGTCGTAACTGCACCAAACTTGCTATGTGTACTCACACAATGGCACCCACCACAGTCCTGTGGTAAGTTGTTGATATTGCTTTAGCTCCGCCCCCTGACAGATATTAGGCCCTTAATAACACATGCATGATGCAATTCACACCAAACTGCACACAAATGACTGTCATCAACCTACAAACTTCTTCATGGAATAATTCTTAAATTTGGGACAGCGCCCCCTAGATACAAAAAACCTTTGTAACTTCTGCAAAAAAGTTCCAAACTACATCAAACATTGTGGGAGTCATCACACATCTGCAATCAACACATGTATGTGATCACTTGTTCAATTCACTTTAACTCCACCCACTTACAGCTTTTTGTCTCTAGATGACCCATGCAACGTTTGATTGATTCCAAATTAACAGAAAACCATCTTTGATGACCAAAGATGACCTCTATGGCATTTACTTGTAAATGGTCACAACGCCCCCTAGATGGGTTCAAACTTTATTAACTTCTAAAGTCAAAGTCAGAATGGCATTATACTTGGCTTGTGACATCACGTGACTGCACCAAACACATTGATGTGGTTGTTGATTCAAATCCCTGTAGCTCCGCCCCTTTCAGCTCACTGGCTTTAGATAACACACACAACGTCCGTTTGATGCCAAAATAACAGAAAACTGTCCTTGTCAACCAAAGCTGACCTCAATGGGATTTTTCTGTAATTGATCACAGCGCCCCCTAGATAACTTTAACTTTCGAAAACTTTAATAAATATGGGCAAAAAAGCACTAAAGTTGGTCTGTGTCATCACACCAACAGTGTGCTAAAGATAAAGTATGCCCTAGTGGTGAGACATGTAATATAATGGTAGGCTCGGAGGGGATGCTGATTCAGGGTGAGGTGTGGATGAGGTGACTGTTAGCTTTTCTTGGTGTCAGGGTGGTGGACGTTTCAGTCCGTGGACGTGCCCTGGTGCCCCGTGCTGCCGGCCAGGACGGAGCGGCGGGGAGTTGGGTTTGGAGAGCATCGGGGATGGAGCGGAGGGGGTGCGGAAGGAGGGTGAGCATCTTCGCTGCGAGGGCCGAACGACGCTGCTTGCAGCTTTAATTAGGCCCGAGCAGTGAAGCTGCGAAGGCCTATTGTATCTGCTCCGTTTCTTCTTATTATTATTCTTTTTTCTTCCGCGTCTTTGAATGGCCTTTAGGGGGTCTTAGCATATCCAAAAAGTCACCAAATTCTGGCCCAATATAGAAAGTGCGTGAAATTTACGTATTTCACTGGCGATGTGAAAGTTCGTCAAAAAGTGACTGAACAGCGCCCCCTAGAAAGTGAAAAATACCCCTCTCCATAAAGCTTAGTTTATCGTACAGTTATGAAATTTGGTATACTTGTAGTACTCAACAGTCCGCACAGAAAAGTCTCTTGCAACCATGGTCAATATCAAACAGGAAGTCGGCCATTTTGGAGTAAAGTGGCCATTTTGACCCCGTTTTGGCCATTTCTAGGGTCTATATTTGGTTGAACAGTTTGGTCATTTTTCGCACCATCGTCTCAAAAATTGTGCGAGATCGAACAGAATCGATGGACGATTCAAATGAGACAATAAAATTGACTTTTCGTAAATACTGAAGGGGCGGGGCCAGGCCTCAAAGTTCGAACACTCGCCAAAAAAATTCAAATTGCTATAATTTCATAAATGAAAGAATTACGGTTAAAGAAATGTTCTGTGGACAATTGTCATCGCCCTCCGAAGACAAATGAATGGTCGATTGATGATGTCACATAAGCCCCGCCCCCTCAGGACTTAAAAGGTCAAGTTTTACTGGGAAATTTTCCAAAATTCGCCCTTTCCAATAATCACCCCAAATTTGTAGCGGGTAACTGAAGACAAGTTGGGGTTGCTTGGCTTCACTTTATGGGAGTTTTCTGCAGAAGGCGGGGCTGTGGCGGCGCGGCGAATTCAGGCGTACCACTTAGGCCTTACGTTTGCCTCCCATTTCGTCATTTCTAGAGATATCGCCACGAAGCTTCTTGTGAGTGATCCTAGTCTGGCCCCCCAAAAGATCTGATGTGAAATTCCGGTGGGCGTGGTCTATTTTCTGAAATAGCGCCCCCTAGGACCATTAAAACTGACAGCCCCAAGCCATGCTTTGACTGAGGATTACGAAATTTGGTACACTAATGTGGTGTCTCAGGACCTACAAAAAAGTCTCTTGGAGCCAAGTGCATTGTCGCACAGGAAGTCGGCCATTTTGGTCCAAGTGCGCAATTTAGTGGTTTTCGCACACGTTGTTTGGAGAGTGATGCTCCGTCGCCCTTTTCACCAATTGCCTTCACACTTCGGCTACATACTCTTAACACATAGATGAAAAAATTCAACCGTCGGATTTTAAATAAGTATAAAGGTGTGGGCGTGGCTAAGCCTCAAACTTTGACCTGTCGCCACGCCACTCTTTTTTTTCACAGCTCCCTATTGGACTCCTTTTAACCAATCACCACCAAACAGTGGCGAATAGCAGCAGACAAGTTGAGGTCACTTGGTCTATAGTACTGGCAGGTTTCGAATAAAGGCGGGGCTTTGGAAGAATGGCGAAATTCGCCATCACGACATGGAAATACGTTTGTCTCTCATTTCTTCAGTCATTGTGACATCGCCATACAAGTTCTGATGAGTGATCCTACTCTGACCCCTAATAGAATTGGACAGCTGAAGTTTGTGGGCGTGGCCTATTTTCTGAAACAGCGCCCCCTAGGACCATTAAAACAGTCAGCCCCAAGCCATGCTTTGACTGAGGATCACAAAATTTGGCACACTAATGTAGTGTACCAGGACCTACAAAAAAGTCTCTTGGAGCCAAGCACAATGTCGCACAGGAGGTCGGCCATTTTGGCCCAAGTACTCAATTTAGTGGTTTTCGCACACGTTATTAGGAGAATGATATCTCCTCGCCCTTTCCACCGATCACCTTCAAACCTCTGCTATATACTCTTAAGACATAGAGGAAAAAATTCAACCGTCGGATTTTAAATAAGTATAAAGGTGTGGGCGTGGCTAAGCCTCAAACTTTGACCAGTCGCCATTACCTTATTTGACTTAACAACTCCCATGTGCATGATCAGATCAATTTCATACTTTGTCTGTGTGATCACTGACCACATCTGAAGACAGTGACAATGTGGACAGCTGACATCACCTAAGCCCCGCCCCCTGACTACAGGAAGTCAACTGTTTTATGGTGAAATGCCCATATTTGTTCCCTCTAATTTAGTCAAGATGACACTAAGGTCATGCACTGTCTTCATGATGTTGTAATGACCATTCAGATCTGATAGCTTTTCAGAAAGGCAGGGGCTTTGATGCCATGGCGATTTCTGACGTGACACTGTGACCTTACGTTTGACTGTAACTTCCACAAACAGCCTCCGACTTGCCCGAGACTGAACATCGCATCACCAGTGTGGTAAAGATAGAGTATCTCCTAGTGGTGAGACGTGTAATGGTGGGCTCAGAGGGGATGCTGAGTCAGGGTAAGGTGTGGACGAGGAGGCCGTTCACGGTTTCTGGTGTCGGGGTGGTTGACTTTCTGTTCCGCCAGACGTTCCCTGGTGCCCCCGGCTGCCGGCCAGGACGGAGAAGCGCGGAGCTGGGTTTGGAGAGCGTCGGGGATGGAGCGGAGGGGGTGCGGAAGGAGGGCGAGCAGCTTCGCTGCGAGGGCCGAACGACGCTGCTTGCAGCTTTAATTATTATTACGCTTTCTTTTTTCTTCCGCGTCTTTGGGTGGCCTTTAGGGGGTCTTAGCATATCCAAAAAGTCACCAAATTCTGGCCCAATATAGAAAGTGCGTGAAATTTACGTATTTCACTGGCGATGTGAAAGTTGATAAAAAAGTGGCTCGACAGCGCCCCCTAAAGAGTGAAAAATACCCCTCTCCATAAAGCTTAGTTTATCGTACAGTTATGAAATTTGGTATACTGGTACTACTCAACAGTCCGCACAAAAAAGCCTCTTGCAACCATGGTCAATATAAAACAGGAAGTCGGCCATTTTGGGTTGAAATGGCGATTTTTAGCCGTTTTGGCCATTTCTAGGGTCTATATTTGGTTGAACAGTTTCGTCATTTTTCGTACCATAGTCTCAAAAATAGTGTGCCATCGAACAGAAGCGATGGACGCTTCAAATGAGAAAATAAAATTGACTTTTCGTAAATACTGAAGGGGCGGGGCCAGGCCTCAAAGTTCGAGCACTCGCCAAAAAAATTCAAATTGCTATAATTTCACAAATGAAAGAATTACAGTTAAAGTAACTTTCTATGGATAATCGTCATCGCCCCCCGAAGACAAATGAATGGTCGCTGGATGATGTCACACAAGCCCCGCCCCCTCAGGACTTAAAACGTCAAGTTTTACTGGGAAATTTTCCAAAATTCGCCCTGTCGAATAATCAGCCCGAATTTGTAGCAGGTAACTGAAGAGAAGTTGGCGTTGCTTGACGTCACTTTATGGGTGTTTTCTGCAGAAGGCGGGGCTGTGGCGACGCGGCGAAGTCAGGCGTACCGCCGTGACCATACATGTGCCTCCCATGTCGTCATTTCTATAGATACAGTCACGAAACGTCTTGTGAGTGATCCTAGTCCGGCCCCCCAAAAGATCTCATGTGAACATCAAATGGGCGTGGCCTATTTTCTGAAATAGCGCCCCCTAGGTCCATTAAAACTGTCAGCCCCAAGCCATGCTTTGACTGAGGAGTACGAAATTTGGTACACTAATGTGGGGTCTCAGGACCTACAAAAAAGTCTCTTTGAGCCAAGTGCAAAGTCGCACAGGAAGTCGGCCATTTTGGTCCAATTACTCGATTTAGTGGTTTTCACACACGTTATTAGGAGAATGATGTCTCGTCGTCCTTTCCACCTATCACCTTCAAACTCCTGCTATATAATCTTAAGACATAGAGGAAAAAATTCAACCGTCGGATTTTATACAAGTATAAAGGTGTGGGCGTGGCTAAGCCTCAAACTTTGACCTTTCGCCATTACATTACTTGACTTAACAACTCCCATGTGCATGATCAGATCTATATCAAACTCCGTCTGTGTGATCATTGACCACATCTCAAGACAATGACAATGTGGACAGCTGACATCACCTATGCCCCGCCCCCTGACTACAGGAAGTCTATTTTTTAATGGTGAAATGCCCATATTTGTCCCCTCTACTTTAGTCAACATGACACTAAGGTCATGCACTGTCTTCATGATGTTGTAATGACCATTCAGATCTGATAGCTTTTCAGAAAGGGAAGGGCTTTGATGCCACGGCGAATTCTGGCGTGACGCCGTGACCTGCGAAGGCCTATTGTATCTGCTCCGTTTATTAGGCCCGAGCAGCGAAGCGCTGCGAAGGCCTATTGTATCTGCTCCGTTTATTATTATTACGCTTTCTTTTTTCTTCCGCGTCTTTGGGTGGCCTTTAGGGGGTCTTAGCATATCCAAAAAGTCACCAAATTCTGGCCCAATATAGAAAGTGCGTGAAATTTACGTATTTCACTGGCGATGTGAAAGTTGATAAAAAAGTGGCTCGACAGCGCCCCCTAAAGAGTGAAAAATACCCCTCTCCATAAAGCTTAGTTTATCGTACAGTTATGAAATTTGGTATACTGGTACTACTCAACAGTCCGCACAAAAAAGCCTCTTGCAACCATGGTCAATATAAAACAGGAAGTCGGCCATTTTGGGTTGAAATGGCGATTTTTAGCCGTTTTGGCCATTTCTAGGGTCTATATTTGGTTGAACAGTTTCGTCATTTTTCGTACCATAGTCTCAAAAATAGTGTGCCATCGAACAGAAGCGATGGACGCTTCAAATGAGAAAATAAAATTGACTTTTCGTAAATACTGAAGGGGCGGGGCCAGGCCTCAAAGTTCGAGCACTCGCCAAAAAAATTCAAATTGCTATAATTTCACAAATGAAAGAATTACAGTTAAAGTAACTTTCTATGGATAATCGTCATCGCCCCCCGAAGACAAATGAATGGTCGCTGGATGATGTCACACAAGCCCCGCCCCCTCAGGACTTAAAACGTCAAGTTTTACTGGGAAATTTTCCAAAATTCGCCCTGTCAAATAATCAGCCCGAATTTGTAGCAGGTAACTGAAGAGAAGTTGGCGTTGCTTGACGTCACTTTATGGGTGTTTTCTGCAGAAGGCGGGGCTGTGGCGACGCGGCGAAGTCAGGCGTACCGCCGTGACCATACATGTGCCTCCCATGTCGTCATTTCTATAGATACAGTCACGAAACGTCTTGTGAGTGATCCTAGTCCGGCCCCCCAAAAGATCTCATGTGAACATCAAATGGGCGTGGCCTATTTTCTGAAATAGCGCCCCCTAGGTCCATTAAAACTGTCAGCCCCAAGCCATGCTTTGACTGAGGAGTACGAAATTTGGTACACTAATGTGGGGTCTCAGGACCTACAAAAAAGTCTCTTTGAGCCAAGTGCAAAGTCGCACAGGAAGTCGGCCATTTTGGTCCAATTACTCGATTTAGTGGTTTTCACACACGTTATTAGGAGAATGATGTCTCGTCGTCCTTTCCACCTATCACCTTCAAACTCCTGCTATATAATCTTAAGACATAGAGGAAAAAATTCAACCGTCGGATTTTATACAAGTATAAAGGTGTGGGCGTGGCTAAGCCTCAAACTTTGACCTTTCGCCATTACATTACTTGACTTAACAACTCCCATGTGCATGATCAGATCTATATCAAACTCCGTCTGTGTGATCATTGACCACATCTCAAGACAATGACAATGTGGACAGCTGACATCACCTATGCCCCGCCCCCTGACTACAGGAAGTCTATTTTTTAATGGTGAAATGCCCATATTTGTCCCCTCTACTTTAGTCAACATGACACTAAGGTCATGCACTGTCTTCATGATGTTGTAATGACCATTCAGATCTGATAGCTTTTCAGAAAGGGAAGGGCTTTGATGCCACGGCGAATTCTGGCGTGACGCCGTGACCTTACGTTTGACTGTAACTTCCACTAACAACCTCCGATCTGCCCGAGACTGAACATGGCAATCAACAATCATGCCCTTTATTCAACGAGGCACACACCGTTGGTGAAAGTTGTGTAATGTCACCACAGCGCCCCCTACACACCATTAAAACTGTAATAACTCCTACAGACGAGGTCGTAACTGCACCAAACTTGCTATGTGTACTCACACAATGGCACCCACCACAGTCCTGTGGTAAGTTGTTGATATTGCTTTAGCTCCGCCCCCTGACAGATATTAGGCCCTTAATAACACATGCATGATGCAATTCACACCAAACTGCACACAAATGACTGTCATCAACCTACAAACTTCTTCATGGAATAATTCTTAAATTTGGGACAGCGCCCCCTAGATACAAAAAACCTTTGTAACTTCTGCAAAAAAGTTCCAAACTACATCAAACATTGTGGGAGTCATCACACATCTGCAATCAACACATGTATGTGATCACTTGTTCAATTCACTTTAACTCCACCCACTTACAGCTTTTTGTCTCTAGATGACCCATGCAACGTTTGATTGATTCCAAATTAACAGAAAACCATCTTTGATGACCAAAGATGACCTCTATGGCATTTACTTGTAAATGGTCACAACGCCCCCTAGATGGGTTCAAACTTTATTAACTTCTAAAGTCAAAGTCAGAATGGCATTATACTTGGCTTGTGACATCACGTGACTGCACCAAACACATTGATGTGGTTGTTGATTCAAATCCCTGTAGCTCCGCCCCTTTCAGCTCACTGGCTTTAGATAACACACACAACGTCCGTTTGATGCCAAAATAACAGAAAACTGTCCTTGTCAACCAAAGCTGACCTCAATGGGATTTTTCTGTAATTGATCACAGCGCCCCCTAGATAACTTTAACTTTCGAAAACTTTAATAAATATGGGCAAAAAAGCACTAAAGTTGGTCTGTGTCATCACACCAACAGTGTGCTAAAGATAAAGTATGCCCTAGTGGTGAGACATGTAATATAATGGTAGGCTCGGAGGGGATGCTGATTCAGGGTGAGGTGTGGATGAGGTGACTGTTAGCTTTTCTTGGTGTCAGGGTGGTGGACGTTTCAGTCCGTGGACGTGCCCTGGTGCCCCGTGCTGCCGGCCAGGACGGAGCGGCGGGGAGTTGGGTTTGGAGAGCATCGGGGATGGAGCGGAGGGGGTGCGGAAGGAGGGTGAGCATCTTCGCTGCGAGGGCCGAACGACGCTGCTTGCAGCTTTAATTAGGCCCGAGCAGTGAAGCTGCGAAGGCCTATTGTATCTGCTCCGTTTCTTCTTATTATTATTCTTTTTTCTTCCGCGTCTTTGAATGGCCTTTAGGGGGTCTTAGCATATCCAAAAAGTCACCAAATTCTGGCCCAATATAGAAAGTGCGTGAAATTTACGTATTTCACTGGCGATGTGAAAGTTCGTCAAAAAGTGACTGAACAGCGCCCCCTAGAAAGTGAAAAATACCCCTCTCCATAAAGCTTAGTTTATCGTACAGTTATGAAATTTGGTATACTTGTAGTACTCAACAGTCCGCACAGAAAAGTCTCTTGCAACCATGGTCAATATCAAACAGGAAGTCGGCCATTTTGGAGTAAAGTGGCCATTTTGACCCCGTTTTGGCCATTTCTAGGGTCTATATTTGGTTGAACAGTTTGGTCATTTTTCGCACCATCGTCTCAAAAATTGTGCGAGATCGAACAGAATCGATGGACGATTCAAATGAGACAATAAAATTGACTTTTCGTAAATACTGAAGGGGCGGGGCCAGGCCTCAAAGTTCGAACACTCGCCAAAAAAATTCAAATTGCTATAATTTCATAAATGAAAGAATTACGGTTAAAGAAATGTTCTGTGGACAATTGTCATCGCCCTCCGAAGACAAATGAATGGTCGATTGATGATGTCACATAAGCCCCGCCCCCTCAGGACTTAAAAGGTCAAGTTTTACTGGGAAATTTTCCAAAATTCGCCCTTTCCAATAATCACCCCAAATTTGTAGCGGGTAACTGAAGACAAGTTGGGGTTGCTTGGCTTCACTTTATGGGAGTTTTCTGCAGAAGGCGGGGCTGTGGCGGCGCGGCGAATTCAGGCGTACCACTTAGGCCTTACGTTTGCCTCCCATTTCGTCATTTCTAGAGATATCGCCACGAAGCTTCTTGTGAGTGATCCTAGTCTGGCCCCCCAAAAGATCTGATGTGAAATTCCGGTGGGCGTGGTCTATTTTCTGAAATAGCGCCCCCTAGGACCATTAAAACTGACAGCCCCAAGCCATGCTTTGACTGAGGATTACGAAATTTGGTACACTAATGTGGTGTCTCAGGACCTACAAAAAAGTCTCTTGGAGCCAAGTGCATTGTCGCACAGGAAGTCGGCCATTTTGGTCCAAGTGCGCAATTTAGTGGTTTTCGCACACGTTGTTTGGAGAGTGATGCTCCGTCGCCCTTTTCACCAATTGCCTTCACACTTCGGCTACATACTCTTAACACATAGATGAAAAAATTCAACCGTCGGATTTTAAATAAGTATAAAGGTGTGGGCGTGGCTAAGCCTCAAACTTTGACCTGTCGCCACGCCACTCTTTTTTTTCACAGCTCCCTATTGGACTCCTTTTAACCAATCACCACCAAACAGTGGCGAATAGCAGCAGACAAGTTGAGGTCACTTGGTCTATAGTACTGGCAGGTTTCGAATAAAGGCGGGGCTTTGGAAGAATGGCGAAATTCGCCATCACGACATGGAAATACGTTTGTCTCTCATTTCTTCAGTCATTGTGACATCGCCATACAAGTTCTGATGAGTGATCCTACTCTGACCCCTAATAGAATTGGACAGCTGAAGTTTGTGGGCGTGGCCTATTTTCTGAAACAGCGCCCCCTAGGACCATTAAAACAGTCAGCCCCAAGCCATGCTTTGACTGAGGATCACAAAATTTGGCACACTAATGTAGTGTACCAGGACCTACAAAAAAGTCTCTTGGAGCCAAGCACAATGTCGCACAGGAGGTCGGCCATTTTGGTCCAAGTACTCAATTTAGTGGTTTTCGCACACGTTATTAGGAGAATGATATCTCCTCGCCCTTTCCACCGATCACCTTCAAACCTCTGCTATATACTCTTAAGACATAGAGGAAAAAATTCAACCGTCGGATTTTAAATAAGTATAAAGGTGTGGGCGTGGCTAAGCCTCAAACTTTGACCAGTCGCCATTACCTTATTTGACTTAACAACTCCCATGTGCATGATCAGATCAATTTCATACTTTGTCTGTGTGATCACTGACCACATCTGAAGACAGTGACAATGTGGACAGCTGACATCACCTAAGCCCCGCCCCCTGACTACAGGAAGTCAACTGTTTTATGGTGAAATGCCCATATTTGTTCCCTCTAATTTAGTCAAGATGACACTAAGGTCATGCACTGTCTTCATGATGTTGTAATGACCATTCAGATCTGATAGCTTTTCAGAAAGGCAGGGGCTTTGATGCCATGGCGATTTCTGACGTGACACTGTGACCTTACGTTTGACTGTAACTTCCACAAACAGCCTCCGACTTGCCCGAGACTGAACATCGCATCACCAGTGTGGTAAAGATAGAGTATCTCCTAGTGGTGAGACGTGTAATGGTGGGCTCAGAGGGGATGCTGAGTCAGGGTAAGGTGTGGACGAGGAGGCCGTTCACGGTTTCTGGTGTCGGGGTGGTTGACTTTCTGTTCCGCCAGACGTTCCCTGGTGCCCCCGGCTGCCGGCCAGGACGGAGAAGCGCGGAGCTGGGTTTGGAGAGCGTCGGGGATGGAGCGGAGGGGGTGCGGAAGGAGGGCGAGCAGCTTCGCTGCGAGGGCCGAACGACGCTGCTTGCAGCTTTAATTATTATTACGCTTTCTTTTTTCTTCCGCGTCTTTGGGTGGCCTTTAGGGGGTCTTAGCATATCCAAAAAGTCACCAAATTCTGGCCCAATATAGAAAGTGCGTGAAATTTACGTATTTCACTGGCGATGTGAAAGTTGATAAAAAAGTGGCTCGACAGCGCCCCCTAAAGAGTGAAAAATACCCCTCTCCATAAAGCTTAGTTTATCGTACAGTTATGAAATTTGGTATACTGGTACTACTCAACAGTCCGCACAAAAAAGCCTCTTGCAACCATGGTCAATATAAAACAGGAAGTCGGCCATTTTGGGTTGAAATGGCGATTTTTAGCCGTTTTGGCCATTTCTAGGGTCTATATTTGGTTGAACAGTTTCGTCATTTTTCGTACCATAGTCTCAAAAATAGTGTGCCATCGAACAGAAGCGATGGACGCTTCAAATGAGAAAATAAAATTGACTTTTCGTAAATACTGAAGGGGCGGGGCCAGGCCTCAAAGTTCGAGCACTCGCCAAAAAAATTCAAATTGCTATAATTTCACAAATGAAAGAACTACAGTTAAAGTAACTTTCTATGGATAATCGTCATCGCCCCCCGAAGACAAATGAATGGTCGCTGGATGATGTCACACAAGCCCCGCCCCCTCAGGACTTAAAACGTCAAGTTTTACTGGGAAATTTTCCAAAATTCGCCCTGTCGAATAATCAGCCCGAATTTGTAGCAGGTAACTGAAGAGAAGTTGGCGTTGCTTGACGTCACTTTATGGGTGTTTTCTGCAGAAGGCGGGGCTGTGGCGACGCGGCGAAGTCAGGCGTACCGCCGTGACCATACATGTGCCTCCCATGTCGTCATTTCTATAGATACAGTCACGAAACGTCTTGTGAGTGATCCTAGTCCGGCCCCCCAAAAGATCTCATGTGAACATCAAATGGGCGTGGCCTATTTTCTGAAATAGCGCCCCCTAGGTCCATTAAAACTGTCAGCCCCAAGCCATGCTTTGACTGAGGAGTACGAAATTTGGTACACTAATGTGGGGTCTCAGGACCTACAAAAAAGTCTCTTTGAGCCAAGTGCAAAGTCGCACAGGAAGTCGGCCATTTTGGTCCAATTACTCGATTTAGTGGTTTTCACACACGTTATTAGGAGAATGATGTCTCGTCGTCCTTTCCACCTATCACCTTCAAACTCCTGCTATATAATCTTAAGACATAGAGGAAAAAATTCAACCGTCGGATTTTATACAAGTATAAAGGTGTGGGCGTGGCTAAGCCTCAAACTTTGACCTTTCGCCATTACATTACTTGACTTAACAACTCCCATGTGCATGATCAGATCTATATCAAACTCCGTCTGTGTGATCATTGACCACATCTCAAGACAATGACAATGTGGACAGCTGACATCACCTACGCCCCGCCCCCTGACTACAGGAAGTCTATTTTTTAATGGTGAAATGCCCATATTTGTCCCCTCTACTTTAGTCAACATGACACTAAGGTCATGCACTGTCTTCATGATGTTGTAATGACCATTCAGATCTGATAGCTTTTCAGAAAGGGAAGGGCTTTGATGCCACGGCGAATTCTGGCGTGACGCCGTGACCTGCGAAGGCCTATTGTATCTGCTCCGTTTATTTTATTATTACGCTTTTTTTTTTCTTCCGCGTCTTTGGGTGGCCTTTAGGGGGTCTTAGCATATCCAAAAAGTCACCAAATTCTGGCCCAATATAGAAAGTGCGTGAAATTTACGTATTTCACTGGCGATGTGAAAGTTGATAAAAAAGTGGCTCGACAGCGCCCCCTAAAGAGTGAAAAATACCCCTCTCCATAAAGCTTAGTTTATCGTACAGTTATGAAATTTGGTATACTGGTACTACTCAACAGTCCGCACAAAAAAGCCTCTTGCAACCATGGTCAATATAAAACAGGAAGTCGGCCATTTTGGGTTGAAATGGCGATTTTTAGCCGTTTTGGCCATTTCTAGGGTCTATATTTGGTTGAACAGTTTCGTCATTTTTCGTACCATAGTCTCAAAAATAGTGTGCCATCGAACAGAAGCGATGGACGCTTCAAATGAGAAAATAAAATTGACTTTTCGTAAATACTGAAGGGGCGGGGCCAGGCCTCAAAGTTCGAGCACTCGCCAAAAAAATTCAAATTGCTATAATTTCACAAATGAAAGAATTACAGTTAAAGTAACTTTCTATGGATAATCGTCATCGCCCCCCGAAGACAAATGAATGGTCGCTGGATGATGTCACACAAGCCCCGCCCCCTCAGGACTTAAAACGTCAAGTTTTACTGGGAAATTTTCCAAAATTCGCCCTGTCGAATAATCAGCCCGAATTTGTAGCAGGTAACTGAAGAGAAGTTGGCGTTGCTTGACGTCACTTTATGGGTGTTTTCTGCAGAAGGCGGGGCTGTGGCGACGCGGCGAAGTCAGGCGTACCGCCGTGACCATACATGTGCCTCCCATGTCGTCATTTCTATAGATACAGTAACGAAACGTCTTGTGAGTGATCCTAGTCCGGCCCCCCAAAAGATCTCATGTGAACATCAAATGGGCGTGGCCTATTTTCTGAAATAGCGCCCCCTAGGTCCATTAAAACTGTCAGCCCCAAGCCATGCTTTGACTGAGGAGTACGAAATTTGGTACACTAATGTGGGGTCTCAGGACCTACAAAAAAGTCTCTTTGAGCCAAGTGCAAAGTCGCACAGGAAGTCGGCCATTTTGGTCCAATTACTCGATTTAGTGGTTTTCACACACGTTATTAGGAGAATGATGTCTCGTCGTCCTTTCCACCTATCACCTTCAAACTCCTGCTATATAATCTTAAGACATAGAGGAAAAAATTCAACCGTCGGATTTTATACAAGTATAAAGGTGTGGGCGTGGCTAAGCCTCAAACTTTGACCTTTCGCCATTACATTACTTGACTTAACAACTCCCATGTGCATGATCAGATCTATATCAAACTCCGTCTGTGTGATCATTGACCACATCTCAAGACAATGACAATGTGGACAGCTGACATCACCTATGCCCCGCCCCCTGACTACAGGAAGTCTATTTTTTAATGGTGAAATGCCCATATTTGTCCCCTCTACTTTAGTCAACATGACACTAAGGTCATGCACTGTCTTCATGATGTTGTAATGACCATTCAGATCTGATAGCTTTTCAGAAAGGGAAGGGCTTTGATGCCACGGCGAATTCTGGCGTGACGCCGTGACCTTACGTTTGACTGTAACTTCCACTAACAACCTCCGATCTGCCCGAGACTGAACATGGCAATCAACAATCATGCCCTTTATTCAACGAGGCACACACCGTTGGTGAAAGTTGTGTAATGTCACCACAGCGCCCCCTACACACCATTAAAACTGTAATAACTCCTACAGACGAGGTCGTAACTGCACCAAACTTGCTATGTGTACTCACACAATGGCACCCACCACAGTCCTGTGGTAAGTTGTTGATATTGCTTTAGCTCCGCCCCCTGACAGATATTAGGCCCTTAATAACACATGCATGATGCAATTCACACCAAACTGCACACAAATGACTGTCATCAACCTACAAACTTCTTCATGGAATAATTCTTAAATTTGGGACAGCGCCCCCTAGATACAAAAAACCTTTGTAACTTCTGCAAAAAAGTTCCAAACTACATCAAACATTGTGGGAGTCATCACACATCTGCAATCAACACATGTATGTGATCACTTGTTCAATTCACTTTAACTCCACCCACTTACAGCTTTTTGTCTCTAGATGACCCATGCAACGTTTGATTGATTCCAAATTAACAGAAAACCATCTTTGATGACCAAAGATGACCTCTATGGCATTTACTTGTAAATGGTCACAACGCCCCCTAGATGGGTTCAAACTTTATTAACTTCTAAAGTCAAAGTCAGAATGGCATTATACTTGGCTTGTGACATCACGTGACTGCACCAAACACATTGATGTGGTTGTTGATTCAAATCCCTGTAGCTCCGCCCCTTTCAGCTCACTGGCTTTAGATAACACACACAACGTCCGTTTGATGCCAAAATAACAGAAAACTGTCCTTGTCAACCAAAGCTGACCTCAATGGGATTTTTCTGTAATTGATCACAGCGCCCCCTAGATAACTTTAACTTTCGAAAACTTTAATAAATATGGGCAAAAAAGCACTAAAGTTGGTCTGTGTCATCACACCAACAGTGTGCTAAAGATAAAGTATGCCCTAGTGGTGAGACATGTAATATAATGGTAGGCTCGGAGGGGATGCTGATTCAGGGTGAGGTGTGGATGAGGTGACTGTTAGCTTTTCTTGGTGTCAGGGTGGTGGACGTTTCAGTCCGTGGACGTGCCCTGGTGCCCCGTGCTGCCGGCCAGGACGGAGCGGCGGGGAGTTGGGTTTGGAGAGCATCGGGGATGGAGCGGAGGGGGTGCGGAAGGAGGGTGAGCATCTTCGCTGCGAGGGCCGAACGACGCTGCTTGCAGCTTTAATTTTTTTTCTTTTTTTTTTTTTTTCTTTTTCTTCCGCGTCTTTGGGTGGCCTTTAGGGGGTCTTAGCATATCCAAAAACTCACCAAATTCTGGCCCAATATAGAAAGTGCGTGAAATTTACGTATTTCACTGGCAACGTGAACGTTGGTACAAAAATGTTTCGACAGCGCCCCCTAGAAAATTAAAAATACCCCTCTGCTTTGACCTTTTTTCATAGTAGAATGATGAAATTTGGTACACTTGTAGAACTCAACAATACGCACAGAAAAGCCTCTTGCACCCATGGTCAATATCAAACAGGAAGTCGGCCATTTTGGACTAAAGTGGCCATTTTGACCCCGTTTTGGCCATTTCTAGGGTCTACATTTGGTTGAACAGTTTGGTCATTTTTCGCACGATTGTCTCAAAAATAGTGTGCGATCGAACAGAAGCGATGGATGAATCAAATGAGCAAATAAAATTGACTTTTCGTAAATACTGAAGGGGCGGGGCCAAGCCTCAAAGTTCAAGCACTCGCCAAAAAAATTCAAATTGCTTTAATTTCATAAATGAAAGAATTACAGTTAAAGTAATTATCTATGGACAATCGGCATCGCCCCCCAAAGACAAATGAATGGTCGATTGATGATGTCACATAAGCACCGCCCCCTCAGGCCTTAAAAGGTCAAGTTTTACTGGGAAATTTTCCAAAATTCGCCCTTTCAACTAATCACCCCAAATTTGTAGCAGGTAACTGAAGACAAGTTGGGGTTGCTTGGCATCACTTTATGGGAGTTTTCTGCAGAAGGCGGGGCTGTGGCGGCGCGGCGAAGTCAGGCGTACCGATGTGGCCTTACGTTTGCCTCCCATTTCGTCATTTCTAGAGGTATCGCCACAAAACCTCTTGGGAGTGATCCTAGTTCGGCCCCCCACAAAATGTGATGTGAACATCCAGTGGGCGTGGCCTATTTTCTGAAATAGCGCCCCCTAGGACCATTAAAACTGTCAGCCCCAAGTCATGCTTTGACTGAGGAGTACGAAATTTGGTTTCCTAATGTGGTGTCTCAGGACCTACAAAAAAGTCTCTTGGAGCCAAGTGCAAAGTCGCACAGGAAGTCGGCCATTTTGGTCCAAGTACTCGATTTAGTGGTTTTCGCACACGTTGTTTGGAGAGTGATGCTCCATCGCCCTTTTCACCAATCGCCTTCAAACTTCTGCTATACACTCTTAAGACATAAAGGAAAAAATTCAACCGTCGGATTTTAAATAAGTATAAAGGTGTGGGCGTGGCTAAGCCTCAAACTTTGACCTGTCGCCACGCCACTCTGTTTTTCACAGCTCCCTATTGGACTCCTTTTAACCAATCGCCAGCAATCACTGGCAAATAGCAGCAGACAAGTTGAGGACACTTGGTCTTTAGTCCTGGCAGGTTTCGAAAAAAGGCGGGGCTTTGGGAGCATGGCGAAATTCGCCATCACGCCATGGCAATAAGTTTGCCTCTCATTTCTTCAATTATCGTGCCATTGCCACAAAATGTCTGGTGAGTGATCCTAGTCTGACCCCCAATAGAACTGGACAGCTGTAATTTGTGGGCGTGGCCTATTTTCTGAAATAGCGCCCCCTAGGAACAATAAAACTGCCAGCCACAAGCCATGCTTTGACTGAGGAGTACGAAAATTGGTACACTAATGTGGTGTCTCAGGCCCTACAAAAAAGTCTCTTGGAGCCAAGAGCAAAGTCGCACAGGAAGTCGGCCATTTTGGTCCAAGTACTCGATTTAGTGGTTTTCGCACACATTGTTTGGATAAGGATTCCCCATCACCCTTTTCAACAATCACCTTCAAACATCTGCTATACACTCTTAAGACATAGATGAAAAAATTCAACCGTCGGATTTTAAATAAGTATAAAGATGTGGGCGTGGCTAAGCCTCAAACTTTGACCTGTCGCCACGCCACTCTTATTTTCACAGCTCCCTATTGGACTCCTTTTAACCAATCACCAGCAAACACTGGCAAATAGCAGCAGACAAGTTGAGGTCACTTGGTTTATAGTACTGGCAGGTTTCGAATAAAGGCGGGGCTTTGGGAGCATGGCGAAATTTGCCATCACGCCATGGAAATACGTTTGTCTCTCATTTCTTCAGTCATTGTGACATCGCCACACAAGTTCTGAAGAGTGATCCTACTCTGACCCCTAATAGAATTGGACAGCTGAAGTTTGTGGGCGTGACCTATTTTCTGAAACACCGCCCCCTAGGACCATTAAAACAGTCAGCCCCAAGCCATGCTTTGACTGAGGATCACAAAATTTGGCACACTAATGTAGTGTATCAGGACCTACAAAAAAGTCTCTTGGAGCCAAGTGCAAAGTTGCACAGGAAGTCGGCCATTTTGGTCCAAATACTCGATTTAGTGTTTTTCGCACACGTTATTAGGAGAATGATATCTCCTCGCCCTTTCCACCGATCACCTTCAAACTTCTGCTATATACTCTTAGGACATAGAGGAAAAAATTCAACCGTCGGATTTTAAATAAGTATAAAGGTGTGGGCGTGGCTAAGCCTCAAACTTTGACCAGTCGCCATTACCTTATTTGACTTAACAACTCCCATGTGCATGATCAGATCAATTTCATACTTTGTCTATGTGATCACTGACCACATCTGAAGACAGTGACAATGTGGACAGCTGACATCACCTAAGCCCCGCCCCCTGACTACAGGAAGTCTATTGTTTTATGGTGAACTGCCCATATTTGTCCCCTCTAATTTAGTCAAGATGACACTAAGGTCATGCACTGTCTTCATGATGTTGTAATGACCATTCAGATCTGATAGCTTTTTAGAAAGTGAGGGGCTTTGATGCCATGGCGATTTCTGGCGTGACGCTGTGACCTTACGTTTGACTGTAACTTCCACAAACAGCCTCCGATTTGCCCGAGACTGAACATCACATCACCAGTGTGGTAAAGATAGAGTATCTCCTAGTGGTGAGACATGTAATGGTGGGCTCAGAAGGGATGCTGAGTCAGGGTGAGGTGTGGACGAGGAGGCCTTTTACTGTTTCCGGTGTCGGGGTGGCTGACTTTCTGTTCCGCCAGGCATGCCCTGGTGCCCTCGGCTGCCGGCCAGGATGGAAAAGCGCGGAGCCGGGTTTGGAGAGCGTCGGGGATGGAGCGGAGGGGGTGCAGAAGGAGGGCGAGCAGCTTCGCTGCGAGGGCCGAACGACGCTGCTTGCAGCTTTAATTAGGCCCGAGCAGCGAAGCGCTGCGAAGGCCTATTGTATCTGCTCCGTTTATTATTATTTTTTTTTCTTTCTTTCTTTCTTTTTTTTTCTTCCGCGTCTTTGGATGGCCTTTAGGGGGTCTTAGCATATCCAAAAAGTCACCAAATTCTGGCCCAATATAGAAAGTGCGTGAAATTTACGTATTTCACTGGCAACGTGAAAGTTGGTAAAAAAATGTTTCAACAGCGCCCCCTGGAAAATTAAAAATACCCCTCCGCTTTGACCTTTTTTCATAGTAGAGTGATGAAATTTGGTACACTTGTAGAACTCAACAATACGCACAGAAAAGCCTCTTGCACCCATGGTCAATATCAAACAGGAAGTCGGCCATTTTGGACTAAAGTGGCCATTTTGACCCCGTTTTGGCCATTTCTAGGGTCTATATTTGGTTGAACAGTTTGGTCATTTTTCGCACGATCGTCTCAAAAATAGTGTGCGATCGAACAGAAGCGATGGACGATTAAAATGAGACAATAAAATTGACTTTTCGTAAATACTGAAGGGGCGGGACCAGGCCTCAAAGTTCGAGCACTCGCCAAAAAAATTCAAATTGCTATAATTTCATAAATGAAAGAATTACAGTTAAAGAAATGTTCTATGGACAATCGTCATCACCCTCCGAAGACAAATGAATGGTCGATTGATGATATCACATAAGCCCCGCCCCCTCAGGACTTAAAAGGTCAAGTTTTACTGGGAAATTTTCCAAAATTCGCCCTTTCAAATAATCACCCCAAATTTGTAGCAGGTAACTGAAGACAAGTTGGGGTTGCTTGGCGTCACTTTATGGGAGTTTTCTGCAGAAGGCGGGGCTGTGGCGGCGCGGCGAAGTCAGGCGTACCGCTTAGGCCTTACGTTTGCCTCCCATTTCGTCATTTCTAGAGATATCGCCACAAAACCTCTTGGGAGTGATCCTAGTTCAGCCCCCCACAAAATGTGATGTGAACATCCGGTGGGCGTGGCCTATTTTTTGAAATAGCGCCCCCTAGGACCATTAAAACTGTCAGCCCCAAGTCATGCTTTGACTGAGGATTATGAAATTTGGCACACTAATGTGGTGTCTCAGGACCTACAAAAAAGTCTCTTGGAGCCAAGTGCAAAGTCGCACAGGAAGTCGGCCATTTTGGTCCAAGTACTCGATTTAGTGGTTTTCGCACACGTTGTTTGGAGAGTGATGCTCCATCGCCCTTTTCACCAATCGCCTTCAAACTTCTGCTATAGACTCTTAAGACATAAAGGAAAAAATTCAACCGTCGGATTTTAAATAAGTATAAAGGTGTGGGCGTGGCTAAGCCTCAAACTTTGACCTGTCACCACGCCACTCTTTTTTTCACAGCTACCTATTGGACTCCTTTTACCCAATCGCCAGCAATCTCTGGCGAATAGCAGCTGACAAGTTGAGGTCACTTAGTCTCCAGTACTGGCAGGTTTTGAAAAAAGGCGGGGCTTTGGGAGCATGGCAAAATTCACCATCACGCCATGGCAATACGTTTGCCTCTCATTTCTTCAATTATCGTGCCATCGCCACAAAATGTCTGGTGAGTGATCCTAGTCTGACCCCCAATAGATATGGACAGCTGTAGTTTGTGGGCGTGGCCTATTTTCTGAAATGGCGCCCTCTAGGACCATTAAAACTGTCAGCCCCTAGCCATGCTTTGACTGAGGAGTACGAAATCTTGTACACTAATGTGGTGTCTCCGGTCCTACAAAAAAGTCTCTTGGAGCCAAGTGCAAAGTCGCACAGGAAGTCGGCCATTTTGGTCCAAGTAGTCGATTTAGTGGTTTTCGCACACGTTGTTTGGAGAGTGTTACACCATTGCCCTTTTCACCAATCACCTTCAAACTTCTGCTATAGACTCTTAAGACAAAGGGGAAAAAATTCAACCTACGGATTTTAAATAAGTATAAAGGTGTGGGCGTGGCTAAGCCTCAAACTTTGACCTGTCGCCACGCCACTCTTTTTTTCACAGCTCCCTATTGGACTCCTTTTAACCAATCACCAGCAATCACTGGCAAATAGCAGCAGACAAGTTGAGGTCACTTGGTCTATAGTACTGGCAGGTTTCAAATAAAGGCGGGGCTTTGGGAGCATGGCGAAATTTGCCATCACGCCATGGAAATACGTTTGTCTCTCATTTCTTCAGTCATTGTGACATCGCCACACAAGTTCTGATGAGTGATCCTACTCTGACCCCTAATAGAATTGGACAGCTGAAGTTTGTGGGCGTGGCCTATTTTCTGAAACACCGCCCCCTAGGACCATTAAAACAGTCAGCCCCAAGCCATGCTTTGACTGAGGATCACAAAATTTGGCACACTAATGTAGTGTATCAGGACCTACAAAAAAGTCTCTTGGAGCCAAGAGCAATGTCCTACAGGAGGTAGGCCATTTTGGTCCAAGTACTCAATTTAGTGTTTTTCGCACACGTTATTAGGAGAATGATATCTCCTCGCCCTTTCCACCGATCACCTTCAAACTTCTGCTATATACTCTTAGGACATAGAGGAAAAAATTCAACCGTCGGATTTTAAATAAGTATAAAGGTGTGGGCGTGGCTAAGCCTCAAACTTTGACCAGTCGCCATTACCTTATTTGACTTAACAACTCCCATGTGCATGATCAGATCAATTTCATACTTTGTCTATGTGATCACTGACCACATCTGAAGACAGTGACAATGTGGACAGCTGACATCACCTATGCCCCGCCCCCTGACTACAGGAAGTCTATTGTTTTATGGTGAACTGCCCATATTTGTCCCCTCTAATTTAGTCAAGATGACACTAAGGTCATGCACTGTCTTCATGATGTTGTAATGACCATTCAGATCTGATAGCTTTTTATAAAGTGAGGGGCTTTGATGCCATGGCGATTTCTGGCGTGACGCTGTGACCTTACGTTTGACTGTAACTTCCACAAACAGCCTCCGATTTGCCCGAGACTGAACATCACATCACCAGTGTGGTAAAGATAGAGTATCTCCTAGTGGTGAGACATGTAATGGTGGGCTCAGAAGGGATGCTGAGTCAGGGTGAGGTGTGGACGAGGAGGCCTTTTACTGTTTCCGGTGTCGGGGTGGCTGACTTTCTGTTCCGCCAGGCATGCCCTGGTGCCCTCGGCTGCCGGCCAGGATGGAAAAGCGCGGAGCCGGGTTTGGAGAGCGTTGGGGATGGAGCGGAGGGGGTGCGGAAGGAGGGCGAGCAGCTTCGCTGCGAGGGCCGAACGACGCTGCTTGCAGCTTTAATTAGGCCCGAGCAGCGAAGCGCTGCGAAGGCCTATTGTATCTGCTCCGTTTATTAGGCCCGAGCAGTGAAGCTGCGAAGGCCTATTGTATCTGCTCCGTTTATTATTACGCTTTCTTTCTTTCTTTTTTCTTCCGCGTCTTTGACTGGCCTTTAGGGGGTCTTAGCATATCCAAAAAGTCACCAAATTCTGGCCCAATATTGAAAGTGCGTGAAATTTACGTATTTCACTGGCAATGTGAAAGTTCATAAAAGAATGGCTGAACAGCGCCCCCTAGAAAGTGAAAAATACCCCTCTCCATAAAGCTTAGTTTATCGTACAGTTATGAAATTTGGTACACTTGTAGAACTCAACAATACGCACAGAAAAGCCTCTTGCATCCATGGTCAATATCAAACAGGAAGTCGGCCATTTTGGACTAAAGTGGCCATTTTGACCCTGTTTCGGCCATTTCTTGGGTCTATATTTGGTTGAACAGTTTGGTCATTTTTCGCACGATCGTCTCAAAAATAGTGTGCGATCGAACAGAAGCGACGGACGATTAAAATGAGACAATAAAATTGACTTTTCGTAAATACTGAAGGGGCGGGACCAGGCCTCAAAGTTCGAGCACTCGCCAAAAAAATTCAAATTGCTATAATTTCATAAATGAAAGAATTACAGTTAAAGTAACTTTCTATGGACAATCATCATCGCCCCCCGAAGACAAATGAATGGTCAATTGATGATGTCACATAAGCCCCGCCCCTTCAGGACTTAAAAGGTCAAGTTTTACTGGGAAATTTTCCAAAATTTGCCCTTTCAAATAATCATCCCAAATTTGTATCAGGTAACTGAAGACAAGTTGGGGTTGCTTGGCGTCACTTTATGGGAGTTTTCTGCAGAAGGCGGGGCTGTGGCGGCACGGCGAACTCAGGCGTACCACTTAGGCCTTACGTTTGCCTCCCATTTCGTCATTTCTAGAGATATCGCCACGAAACTTCTTGTGAGTGATGCTAGTCCGGCCCCCCAAAAAATCTGATGTGACATTCCGGTGGGCGTGGTCTATTTGTTGAAATAGCGCCCCCTAGGACCATTAAAACTGACAGCCCCAAGCCATGCTTTGACTGAGGATTACGAAATGTGGTACACTAATGTGGTGTCTCAGGACCTACAAAAAAGTCTCTTGGAGCCAAGTGCAAAGTCGCACAGGAAGTCGGCCATTTTGGTCCAAGTGCGTGATTTAGTGGTTTTCGCACACGTTGTTTGGAGAGTGATGCTCCGTCGCCCTTTTCACCAATCGCCTTCACACTTCTGCTATATACTCTTAAGACATAGATGAAAAAATTCAACCGTCGGATTTTAAATAAGTATAAAGGTGTGGGCGTGGCTAAGCCTCAAACTCTGACTTGTCGCCACGCCACTCTTTTTTTCACAGTTCCCTATTGGACTCCTTTTATCCAATCACCACCAAACAGTGGCAAATAGCAGCAGACAAGTTGAGGTCACTAGGTCTATAGTACTGGCAGGTTTCGAATAAAGGCGGGGCTTTGGGAGCATGGCGAAATTCGCCATCACGCCATGGAAATACGTTTGTCTCTCATTTCTTCAATCATTGTGACATTGCCACACAATTTCTGATGAGTGATCCTACTCTGACCCCTAATATAATTGGACAGCTGAAGTTTGTGGGCGTGGCCTATTTTCCAAAACAGTGCCCCCTAGGACCATTAAAACAGTCAGCCCCAAGCCATGCTTTGACTGAGGATCACAAAATTTGGCACACTAATGTAGTGTCTCAGGACCTACAAAAAAGTCTCTTGGAGCCAAGCGCAATGTCGCACAGGAGGTCGGCCATTTTGGTGCAATTACTCAATTAAGTGGTTTTCGCACACGTTATAAGGAGAATGATATCTCCTCGCCCTTTCCACCGATCACCTTCAAACTCCTGCTATATACTCTTAAGACATAGAGGAAAAAATTCAACCGTCGGATTTTAAATAAGTATAAAGGTATGGGCGTGGCTAAGCCTCAAACTTTGACCAGTCGCCATTACTTTATTTGACTTAATAACTCCCATGTGCATGATCAGATCAATTTCATACTTTGTCTGTGTGATCACTGACCACATCTGAAGACAGTGACAATGTGGACAGCTGACATCACCTAAGCCCCGCCCCCTGACTAAAGGAAGTCTATTGTTTTATGGTGAACTGCCCATATTTGTCCCCTCTAATTTAGTCAAGATGACACTAAGGTCATGCACTGTCTTCATGATGTTGTAATGACCATTCAGATCTGATAGCTTTTCAGAAAGTGAGGGGCTTTGATGCCATGGCGATTTCTGGCGTGACGCTGTGACCTTACGTTTGACTGTAACTTCCACAAACAGCCTCCGATTTGCCCGAGACTGAACATCACATCACCAGTGTGGTAAAGATAGAGTATCTCCTAGGGGTGAGACATGTAATGGTGGGCTCAGAAGGGATGCTGAGTCAGGGTGAGGTGTGGACGAGGAGGCCTTTCACGGTTTCCGGTGTTGGGGTGGCTGACTTTCTGTTCCGACAGGCATGCCCTGATGCCCTCGGCTGCCGGCCAGGATGGAGAAGCGCGGAGCCGGGTTTGGAGAGCGTCGGGGATGGAGCGGAGGGGGTGCTGAAGGAGGGCGAGCAGCTTCGCTGCGAGGGCCGAACGACGCTGCTTGCAGCTTTAATTATTATTACGCTTTCTTTTTTCTTCCGCGTCTTTGGGTGGCCTTTAGGGGGTCTTAGCATATCCAAAAAGTCACCAAATTCTGGCCCAATATAGAAAGTGCGTGAAATTTACGTATTTCACTGGCGATGTGAAAGTTGATAAAAAAGTGGCTCGACAGCGCCCCCTAAAGAGTGAAAAATACCCCTCTCCATAAAGCTTAGTTTATCGTACAGTTATGAAATTTGGTATACTGGTACTACTCAACAGTCCGCACAAAAAAGCCTCTTGCAACCATGGTCAATATAAAACAGGAAGTCGGCCATTTTGGGTTGAAATGGCGATTTTTAGCCGTTTTGGCCATTTCTAGGGTCTATATTTGGTTGAACAGTTTCGTCATTTTTCGTACCATAGTCTCAAAAATAGTGTGCCATCGAACAGAAGCGATGGACGCTTCAAATGAGAAAATAAAATTGACTTTTCGTAAATACTGAAGGGGCGGGGCCAGGCCTCAAAATTCGAGCACTCGCCAAAAAAATTCAAATTGCTATAATTTCACAAATGAAAGAATTACAGTTAAAGTAACTTTCTATGGATAATCGTCATCGCCCCCCGAAGACAAATGAATGGTCGCTGGATGATGTCACACAAGCCCCGCCCCCTCAGGACTTAAAACGTCAAGTTTTACTGGGAAATTTTCCAAAATTCGCCCTGTCGAATAATCAGCCCGAATTTGTAGCAGGTAACTGAAGAGAAGTTGGCGTTGCTTGACGTCACTTTATGGGTGTTTTCTGCAGAAGGCGGGGCTGTGGCGACGCGGCGAAGTCAGGCGTACCGCCGTGACCATACATGTGCCTCCCATGTCGTCATTTCTATAGATACAGTCACGAAACGTCTTGTGAGTGATCCTAGTCCGGCCCCCCAAAAGATCTCATGTGAACATCAAATGGGCGTGGCCTATTTTCTGAAATAGCGCCCCCTAGGTCCATTAAAACTGTCAGCCCCAAGCCATGCTTTGACTGAGGAGTACGAAATTTGGTACACTAATGTGGGGTCTCAGGACCTACAAAAAAGTCTCTTTGAGCCAAGTGCAAAGTCGCACAGGAAGTCGGCCATTTTGGTCCAATTACTCGATTTAGTGGTTTTCACACACGTTATTAGGAGAATGATGTCTCGTCGTCCTTTCCACCTATCACCTTCAAACTCCTGCTATATAATCTTAAGACATAGAGGAAAAAATTCAACCGTCGGATTTTATACAAGTATAAAGGTGTGGGCGTGGCTAAGCCTCAAACTTTGACCTTTCGCCATTACATTACTTGACTTAACAACTCCCATGTGCATGATCAGATCTATATCAAACTCCGTCTGTGTGATCATTGACCACATCTCAAGACAATGACAATGTGGACAGCTGACATCACCTATGCCCCGCCCCCTGACTACAGGAAGTCTATTTTTTAATGGTGAAATGCCCATATTTGTCCCCTCTACTTTAGTCAACATGACACTAAGGTCATGCACTGTCTTCATGATGTTGTAATGACCATTCAGATCTGATAGCTTTTCAGAAAGGGAAGGGCTTTGATGCCACGGCGAATTCTGGCGTGACGCCGTGACCTTACGTTTGACTGTAACTTCCACTAACAACCTCCGATCTGCCCGAGACTGAACATGGCAATCAACAATCATGCCCTTTATTCAACGAGGCACACACCGTTGGTGAAAGTTGTGTAATGTCACCACAGCGCCCCCTACACACCATTAAAACTGTAATAACTCCTACAGACGAGGTCGTAACTGCACCAAACTTGCTATGTGTACTCACACAATGGCACCCACCACAGTCCTGTGGTAAGTTGTTGATATTGCTTTAGCTCCGCCCCCTGACAGATATTAGGCCCTTAATAACACATGCATGATGCAATTCACACCAAACTGCACACAAATGACTGTCATCAACCTACAAACTTCTTCATGGAATAATTCTTAAATTTGGGACAGCGCCCCCTAGATACAAAAAACCTTTGTAACTTCTGCAAAAAAGTTCCAAACTACATCAAACATTGTGGGAGTCATCACACATCTGCAATCAACACATGTATGTGATCACTTGTTCAATTCACTTTAACTCCACCCACTTACAGCTTTTTGTCTCTAGATGACCCATGCAACGTTTGATTGATTCCAAATTAACAGAAAACCATCTTTGATGACCAAAGATGACCTCTATGGCATTTACTTGTAAATGGTCACAACGCCCCCTAGATGGGTTCAAACTTTATTAACTTCTAAAGTCAAAGTCAGAATGGCATTATACTTGGCTTGTGACATCACGTGACTGCACCAAACACATTGATGTGGTTGTTGATTCAAATCCCTGTAGCTCCGCCCCTTTCAGCTCACTGGCTTTAGATAACACACACAACGTCCGTTTGATGCCAAAATAACAGAAAACTGTCCTTGTCAACCAAAGCTGACCTCAATGGGATTTTTCTGTAATTGATCACAGCGCCCCCTAGATAACTTTAACTTTCGAAAACTTTAATAAATATGGGCAAAAAAGCACTAAAGTTGGTCTGTGTCATCACACCAACAGTGTGCTAAAGATAAAGTATGCCCTAGTGGTGAGACATGTAATATAATGGTAGGCTCGGAGGGGATGCTGATTCAGGGTGAGGTGTGGATGAGGTGACTGTTAGCTTTTCTTGGTGTCAGGGTGGTGGACGTTTCAGTCCGTGGACGTGCCCTGGTGCCCCGTGCTGCCGGCCAGGACGGAGCGGCGGGGAGTTGGGTTTGGAGAGCATCGGGGATGGAGCGGAGGGGGTGCGGAAGGAGGGTGAGCATCTTCGCTGCGAGGGCCGAACGACGCTGCTTGCAGCTTTAATTATTTTTTATTATTCCGTGTCCGCTTTGAACGGCTTTTTGGGGACCTTAACATACCCCAAAACTCACAATATTTTGCACACTTGTCAGGCCTGGTGAAAAATTTGATATTTTAAAGGTCCCAAAAAAATCGCAAAGAAAATGGCTGAACAGCGCCCCCTAGAAAGTGAAAAAAAAAACCCTCTCCATAAAGCTTAGTTTATTGTACAGTTATGAAATTTGGTACACTTGTAATACTCAACAGTCCGCACAGAAAAGTCTCTTGCAAGCATGGTCAATATCAAACAGGAAGTCGGCCATTTTGGGTTGAAATGGCGATTTTTTGGCGTTTTGGCCGTTTTTAGGGTCCGTTTCTGATTGGATTGCTTGATCATTTTTCGCACGATCGTCTCAAAAATGGTGTACAATTGCTCAGAAGGGATGGGCGAACAAAATGAGACAATAAAATTGACTTTTTGTAAATACTGAAGGGGCGGGGCCAGGCCTCGAAGTTTGACTACTCGCCATAAAAATTTAAACTGCTATAACTTCATAACTGAATTGAATAGAGTTACCAAACTTTCTGTGGTCATTCGTCATCCACCCACAAAGTAGATTGAATGGTCGGATGATGACATCACACAAGCCCCGCCCCCTCAGGACCAAGAAGATCAAGTTTTACTGTGAGAGGTCCCAAATTGCCCCATTTCACTTAATCGCCACGCATTTGTAGCTGGTAACTCAAGAAAAGTGGGGGTTGCTTGGCATCACTTTATGGGAGTTTTCGGCAGAAGGCGGGGCTGTGGCGGCGCGGCGAAGTCAGGCGTACCGCCGTGGCCTTACGTTTGCCTCCCATTTCGTCATTTCTAAAGAAATCGTCACGAAACTTCTTGTGAGTGATCCTAGTCCGGCCCCCCAAAAGACCTGATGTGAACATCCGGTGGGCGTGGCCTATTTTCTGAAATAGCGCCCCCTAGGACCATTAAAACTGTCAGCCCCAAGCCAGGCTTTGACTGAGGATTACGAAATTTGGTACACTAATGTGGTGTCTCAGGACCTACAAAAAAGTCTCTTGGAGCCAAGTGCAAAGTCGCACAGGAAGTCGGCCATTTTGGTCCAAGTACGTGATTTAGTGGTTTTCGCACACGTTGTTTGGAGAGTGATGCTCTGTCGTCCTTTTCACCAATCGCCTTCAAACTTCTGCTATATACTCTTAAGACATAGAGGAAAAAATTCAACCGTCGGATTTTAAATAAGTATAAAGGTGTGGGCGTGGCTAAGCCTCAAACTTTGACCTTTCGCCAGGCCACTCTTTTTTTCACAGCTCCCTATTGGACTCCTTTTACCCAATCACCAGGAATCTCTGGTAAATAGCAGCAGACAAGTTGAGGTCACTTGGTCTCCAGTACTGGAAGGTTTTGAAAAAAGGCGGGGCTTTGGGAGCATGGCGAAATTCGCCATCACGCCATGGAAATACGTTTGCCTCTCATTTCTGCATTTATCGTGATATCACCTCGAAATTCGTTGTGAGTGATCCTAGTCTAACCCCCAATAGAAATGGTCAGCTTAAGTTTGTGGGCGTGGCCTATTTTCTGAATTAGCGCCCCCTAGGACCATTAAATTTGTCAGCCCCAAGCCATGCTTTGACTGAGGATTACGAAATTTGGTACACTAATGTGGTGTCTCAGGACCTACAAAAAACTCTCTTGGAGCCAAGTGCAAAGTCGCACAGGAAGTCGGCCATTTTGGTCCAAGTGCGCGATTTAGTGGTTTTCACACACGTTGTTTGGAGAGTGATGCTCCGTCGCCCTTTTCACCAATCGCCTTCAAGCTTCTGCTATATACTCTTAAGACATAGAGGAAAAAATTCAACCGTCGGATTTTAAATAAGTATAAAGGTGTGGGCGTGGATAAGCCTCAAAATTTGACCTTTCGCCACGCCACTCTTTTTTTCACAGCTCCCTATTGGACTCCTTTTACCCAGTCACCAGGAAACTCTGGTAAATAGCAGCAGACAAGTTGAGGTCACTTGGTCTCCAGTACTGGAAGGTTTTGAAAAAAGGCGGGGCTTTGGGAGCATGGCGAAATTCGCCATCACGCCATGGAAATAAGCTTGCCTCTCATTTCTTCAATTATCGTGATATCACCTTGAAATTTGTTGTGAGTGATCCTAGTCTGACCCCCAATAGAAATGGTCAGCTTAAGTTTGTGGGCGTGGCCTATTTTCTGAATTAGCGCACCCTAGGACCATTAAAACTGTCAGCCCCAAGCCATGCTTTGACTGAGGATTACGAAATTTGGTACACTAATGTGGTGTCTCAGGACCTACAAAAAAGTCTCTTGGAGCCAAGTGCAAAGTCGCACAGGAAGTCGGCCATTTTGGTCCAAGTGCGCGATTTACTGGTTTTCGCACACGTTGTTTGGAGAGTGATGCTCCATTGCCCTTTTCATCAATCGCCTTCAAACTTCTGCTATATACTCTTAAGACACAGAGGAAAAAATTCAACCATCGGATTTTAAATAAGTATAAAGGTGTGGGCGTGGCTAAGCCTCAAACTTTGACCTTTCGCCATTACATTACTTGACTTAATAACTCCCATGTGCAGGATCAGATCGTATATCAAACTGTGTCTGTGTGATCACTGACCACATCTCAAGGCAACGTCATTGTGGACAGCTGACATCACCTAAGCCCCGCCCCCTGAGAACAGGAAGTATATTGTTTTATGGTGAAATGCCCATATTTGTCCCCTCTAATTTAGTCAACATGACACTAAGGTCATGCACTGTCTTCATGATGTTTTAATGACCATTCAGATCTGATAGCTTTCCAGATAGGGAGGGGCTTTGATGCCATGGCGAATTCTGGCATGACGCCGTGACCTTACGTTTGATCGTAACTTCCACAAACAGCCTCCCATCTGCACGAGACTGAACATGGCAATCAACAATCATGCCCTTTAGCCAATGAGACACAAACGGCTGGTGAAATTTGTATAATGTCACCACAGCTCCCCCTACACACCATTAAAACTGTAATAACTCCTACAGACGAGGTCTTAACTGCACCAAACTTGGTGGGCTCAGAGGGGATGCTGAGTCAGGGTGAGGTGCGGACGAGGTGATCATTTGCGGTTTCTGGTGTCGGGGTGGTCGACATTTCTGTTCCGCGGACGTGCCCTGGTTCCCCGGGCTGCTGGCTAGGCCGGAGCGGCGCGGAGCTGCGAGGGCCGAACGACGCTGCTTGCAGCTTTAATTATTGTTTGTTTTTGTGGGAATCAGGGAAAGGTTTCACCAATCGAAAGTTCGAAACAAGGTTTTATGCAATCTGCTATTATTGTAGAATAATCTACAACAGGTTTGAAGAGTGTGGGTGTTGTCGTTTTTCAGCTAGAGCAGATTACAGATGGTCAGAGTAGAGAAAAATTGGGTGTAATGGCACTTTAGCTGTTTCCCGAATAGGAAGCTGGAATCGGAAGCTAACTTCAGCCTCGTGTTTTTTTTTTTGGGGGGGGGGGGTCTCCTACTGTACTGATGCTAACCTAAATTTTGTTTTTGTCATTTGCAGGAACTTGCAGAATATGAGAAGAAGTCTGACCAAATAAAAGTCACTCAGAGAGGTAGGAGTGGGTAAAACAGTCATAAAAAGATTATTTGGTAATATTCTATTGGCACTTTAAGCCTTGTCACCAATATTATGTCGTTAGTTGTGAGTAGTAAAATGTGAGGATGTTACAAAGAACTGTACAAGGACAGTAAAACTGGATAATAAAACATTGAACACAAGGAGAGTTTATCGAATACAGCGATATTATGAAAAATCAGCTAATGTTATCAAAATCAGTCAGCTTAAACCAAGAAAAATTTGACAGAATAGAAAAAATAGTTAAATAATAAAAGCAAACTAAAAGTTTAACATACAATTAAAGGGACAAGGTTGGGTGAACAGGTAAGTTTTCAGATGATTTTTGAAAACCTTTGCAGAGTCTTGAGGATATTGATATTATGGGGATATTTGAGATATCAAAGAAAAAAACACATTTACAATTTACAGTAAGGGTCCCTTTATGAAAGAGACAATGTGTAGTGTTTACCGTTAATCTCTGGAAATATCCATCCAAATGTTGTTGAAAACGAATTAAATGATGCCCAGCTGTTGAAAAATATTGGCGGCTTTGTAGCATATAACCATAAAAATTGGGTCTAAAACACATGGGAGTGGGTCTAAGGGTGTTTCCTAATATCAAAGTGTCTTGCTTACAAGGTCACTGTGCTTTGGTCAAAAAAATGGTTAAATGGAACAGACCTACCTCACATGCAGAGCCGTGGTCACGTGACACGTAAGGGAAGGTTGTATTTTATACGTTAAAGTTTCAATATAGATGTGTAAGGAGACTTTTACTTTTTTATTTAGGTATATATCAGTTAAATCAAATGTGTAAGTGAGTTGGTACCTGCTAGAATAGAATAGAATAGAATAGACTTTATTAATCCCACTGTGGAGAAATTCACTCGCTACAGCAGCACAAACACTTAGAAAAAAGGAAGAAGAAAATTAATAACCAGTTTACAGGTAAACACACAAAGGCAGTAAGCTATTATTGTAACCTTCAGCCACTAAAAACAACAAATTAAAAGGAAACTTGGGTTTCCAGATCTATGCAGCAAAAGGGACTCATACTAATGTGCATCCGGTATTGCACAATATTCAACACATACTGAAAATTGCATATAACAATATTGCATTGCTAGCCACTGAATCTGCAACTACTGAGCAACTAACCAACCATAGATAACTGCTTTGGATCTAAAAAAAACCATTTTAGATGTCAGCCCCGGAGCTACAGTTAGTTGAGTTACATTTAAAGTGGAAAAATTCCCGTGAAGTAGCTGCTGCCGGCTCCTGATCCACCATCCTTTTGAAAATGCCGTGCTGTGTTCTGGGAAATCTTTGACCAAGGGAAGGCAAAAAGGCACCTCCCATCCTTGGTCAGTTAGTTAAACAGTAGACAAATATAGGACAGACGCCTCTGTAGCACATGAACATTGGAACATGCCTTGGGTTTTTTTTTGATGACGTATCTCTTGAGCCCCATTCCCACCTGTACCGGGTCGGCCCGGGCCGGGTAGCCCCAGTCGGCCCCAGCCTGGCCCGGTTGATTCCACACATCCTTGCCTTAAGCCCATGTGGGCTGATTCTACCCACCAATCAGAGGCTTGCTCTAATGGAAGGTGTGAATTTGCTGTCAGCAGTGGGCGTGTTGGCCCTGGTCGGCCTGAAGCAGTACCCCTCGGGAAGAGGGCCGAGAATGAGCCTTGGTTGGCCCGGGAAAATTCCAGGCCACCCAGATATGTAAACAACCTATGCTACCCGGCCCGGGCCGACCCGTTACAGGTGGGAATGGGGCTTTAGGCAACTGGGGCGGGACCAAGGCATCGAGGCAAGGTTCCTTGAAATTTAGAAACACCCTGAAGCCTAATTTATACTCTATCTGCGTCAGGGCGGATGCACGCAACACCATTGTCCGTCCTTGTGAGCCTGCTGGAGAGCCCTTGCAAGGATGGATGGAGTCGAGCTCTCTTCTCTGAACATCTGTCCGACGAGACGGAGAACGCAAGCTTTTGTTTGGTCAGAACGCTGCGGTCGTCGACAGTGCCGCCAAAGCACTCTCAAAAACATAAAGACAGCCGAAGATATCTAGCGAAAGACGCGGAGAAGTTTGAACAATACTTAGCAGAAAAACTAAAAATATGAACGTTTTATTCCCGCGTGACTGGAGGAGTCACGGGGTAGATACGGGGTAAGTCTTTTTTTCATGGACGGAAATGATGGGAAACGTGGGTTTAGAGGTGGCGAGTGCATGAAGAGGTGGAGGAGAATGAGGGACACATTTGTCTGTGTTAAAAAGTCTCTGAAATGCAAAAAACACAATATAAATGTCATATTAAAGGCTCTAACTTAGACCGGAAACATGACAGGACACCCCAGAACAGCGCTATGCCCTCTGTTCTCCTGGCAGGGAGTTGCTTTGCAACGCTCCCCAGGAGACCGAGAAGTCTGAGAGCAAAACGTCTCCATCTGTGCGTGTCTCTCCCTCATGGAGCAGATGGAGAAGTTTAACATAGGCTTAAGTCTCACGGTGTGTTTTAGGAATGCGTCATGGCGGCATGGCGTTGCGGGAATTTGGTAATAATATTACTGCAACGCCTGACTTGTGAATGTATATCATGCCTTGGCGCAACAGAAGGAGGTGTCATGATCACATGGGGAGTTATTGTCAAGCTCCGGCAGGAAACTATATTGAAAATGAAAGTAAACACGGGCAGCAAGTTTTGCATTTTTAAACAAAACCAACTGAGATGATAAACTAGAGTGATGCAGAGCTCCAGGAGCTTCTTTCTGTGGAAGCTGGAGGTCAGATCAGCAGACACTGCACCTTTAGGAGCGGCTTGCTAAAATATAAAAAAATGAGCGCGGCTTTGATCGCAGTAAAAAGCAAGTTATGTACAAGATAAATGAAAGTCCACGGCAGCTCAGAAACCGCCCCCACACCCCCTTTATGCCACCATCATGTAGTCTTTTGTAAAAAGGACAGGATGGTGCCACATAAGTCGCTCTGGAGTATGTCGCTCCCGAGTATAATGGGCCATTCCCATCTGTACCGGGTCGGCCCGGGCCGGGTAGCGTAGGTTGTTTACATATCTGGGTGGCCTGGTATTTTTCCGGGCCAACCAAGACTCATTCTCAGCCCTCTTCTCGAGGGGGTCTGCTTCAGGCCGACCAGGGCCAACACACCCACTGCTGACAGCAAATTTACACCTTCCATTAGAGCAAGCCTCTGATTGGTGGGTAGAATCAGCCCACATGGGCTTAAGACAAGGATGTGTGGAATCAACCGGGCCAGGCTGGGGCCGACTGGGGCTACCCGGCCCGGGCCGACCCGGTACAGATGGGAATGGCCCATAAGTTGCACCAGCCATAAAATGTATAATGAAGAAGAACAAAACATATAAGTCGCATTTTGGGGGGAGATTTTATTATTTTTCTTGTGAAATCTGAGACCAAACGTTTCACATTGCAAGACAAGTACCGGTAACAATAACAGAATAAACAATCAGGGCGCAGCAGCGCGCCACGGTCTCCAGCAGAGGATGGCGGTGTTTCAAACTCTCCCAGTGGGCAGGGAGAGCACCCGCAGCACCCCGCCACAGGCTGCAGCAGGTGATGGCGGTGTTTGAAGCCCTCCCAGCGTGGCAGAGGAGCTGAAACCTGGACCGGAGCCAGCCCGCAGCAGGGCGAACGGTCTCCAGCAGGTGATGGCGTGGCACGGGAGCTCATTCCTGGTCAGGAGCCGGCCCGCAGCAACACGGAATACATAATTTGGTATATAAGTCGCAGGACCAGCCAGACTATGAAAAAAAGTGTGACTTATAGTCCGGAAAATACGGTATAAATGACCATAGATGCTGGCTCTGCATTTCGGCAAATTGGCAGCATGTTTTCTAAGAGTCTTAAGAGATGGATTATGTGGGAATGGGAGGTGTCAGATTAAAGCTTTTCTAACCAAAAGCTAAAGCATTTGGATGCATTTCAGATGGTTTACATTTTTAATGATCTGTAATTTACAAAAACAGCTAAATTAGTTTGTCACTTTAAAATCTTAGTGATTATAACTTTTTTTGTCCTAATTTTCTTAAACCAGCTGAATTATGTAAAACACATCCATCCCATCCCCCACATGTCGGCTTCTCCGTTTTATTTTCAGACTTGGAGCAAGACGGCTTCTCCAAGAACCCGTTTTTTCACGGGATTGTTGCCGAGGTGTCAGATCAGCACAGAACCAAAGATGGTAAGTGAGATAAGTGACTAGCTGTTCTCATACTAATCCCACACTTTCACACTTTTCTCAAAATTTTTATCTTTTATTTACCTCTGGAATTTCAGAGTAATCTGTTCTGTTCTCCACCCATCATCCGAAACATTAGAAAACAAAAACACGTTACCTACTGAGGCAGTAGCCTGCTTATGCGTCCTCTCTCTGCTCACTTCTCACATAACACGGTTCAGCTTTTCCTCAGAGTGCAGTAAGGAGGTCATTAGCACATGCTGTGATGATGAACAGCCATTTTTCATCCCATGATGCAGACCTTCTACCGTACAGTCATCACTGACCAGCAGATGTCTGACTCCATATTGGGGAGAGGCTTCATGAGTGTGTGCATACAAATGCTTTTATGTATGGAACAATGCAGTTCTTTAAAGTGGAAATCCATTTTTTTGCTGACAGCACCTCCTAGGGGCTGACAAATGTATTGCACTTCATGTCAGTCTCCCTACTTTTGTATTTACGGCCAAAAGCAACACCCGTCGTTCATGAACGTACTTGCCAAGAGAGCTAAAACAAGTTGTTTTACAGTTTTTATTTTTACGTTGTACAGTTTTTTTTTTCATATTTAAAGACTGCAGCCAACTCTATCTACATCATCTATTAAGGTAGCGCGACTCGTGTTGCGAATGACCGCAGTCACCAATTCTTGTCATGTGTCTTGCCCATGTATGTCTGATCTCTGAATTGTGTGTACTGAAACTCTTATTTCCCTCTGGGATGAATAAAGTTTTGATTGATTGATTGACCAGTAGGTCCGTGCTGAAAGGTGTAGCATGCTCTGTGATTGACATTCATAGGTAAGCGGATGTCAAACACTATTGGCTAATGCTGGGTGGTGCTCAATTCAAATTGGGCTCCACAGGACGGGGACAGGCTTAGCAAAAATGACTTATTGATTATATTAAATCACAGTACAGGGTGAGACTATCACTTTTACTTATTTAAAAAATATATATGTAATTCTTGAAAGGGGAAAAACTCTGGATTGTAGCTTGAAGCTACAATGGCGAATCTGAAAAATAAGAGCATAAGACATTTTTTCATGCCTCTTTACAGCAGTCTAAAATAATTTAGCCATAAAAACATTTTTTTAAGTGATTCTCTTGCATTTGAATAAAAACTTCAGCCAATGAAATGGCTCAGTCCGAGCCAACAATCCACAAAAGAATAAAACTATTTGAAGTTGCAAAAAAACAAAAGATGTTTGGATGTAGAAAACTAATTGGTGTTTTGTGCTCTCTCGTGTACTGTGACAGTGTACCTTCCCAAATCAGTGAGGGGCATGTCTTAGGGATGATAACCAACAGGTAGGGTTGGATAGCGCCCTTAGTTTTGATACCCACATCAATGGAGTGATCTCCTCCTCCTTTTTCCACTTTCGTCAGTATACAAAGATCAAACCATTTTTGTCACGTCATGATCTTGAGACGGTAGTCCATGCTTTTATTACGGTGCGATTGGACTACTGTAACTCTGTTTTATTCGGTGTGAGCAAGGGCTCAATAGCCAGGTTGCAAATGGTGCAGAATGCTGCTGCCAGATTTCTAGAGGGCAGGCACAAGTATGACCACATAACTCCTGTCCTGGCTGAGCTTCATTGGCTGCCCGTTGATGTAAGGATTCGTTTTAAAATACTCTTATTGGTTTTTAAAACGTTAAATGGTTTGACCCCTCCTTACTTGGTGTCACTGCTTCAACCGTACACCCCTGCACGGTCACGCCGCTCGGAGAACCTCATGCTCCTCTCTGTACCAAGAATGCACCTAAAGAAACGTGGTGATGGGGCCTTTGCTGTGGCAGGTCCTAAGCTTTGGAACGAGCTTCCCCTCAGCATAAGGGCCTCCACCTCTGTAGCGGTTTTTAAGGCAAGGCTAAAAACCTACTTTTATGATCTCTTTTAACCTTTCTAACTAGTTTCTTTTGTTTTACTTATACCAATCTGTGTACTCACTGTATTTTTATCTGTATCTTGTGATGCAATGTTTTTATGTTCTGGACTTAATGTTTTATGTTTTTACTTGATCAGTGTAGCGCCTTGGTGGCATCTTTTTGCCTGTAAGGCGCGATTTATAAATAAAGTTGAGTTTAGTTTAGTTTAGTTGCAACAATTATACATTTTGGTGGTACGATTATAGTCTGAGAACTAATCATGGTTTCCCGATTATTTTACATGAATTGATTTCACATCTGTATTAACACACATCAATTGCACACATTGTATACATTATTGATAAAAGGCACGAATACATTCTATAAAGGTTATAATTGTTCCTTTTCAGAGATTTTGCACAGAAAAGTTCACTCACTGCACTACTGATTTGCAACATTGATGTTTTATCTCCACAAATAACATAAACCTGGAGGAGTTCTGCTGTGTGGTGGAGTTGCTGATGCTAACAGCTAGCTTCTACTAGCTGAGACGGGCTCTGCTGTCAAGCAACAACAGCCTTCCCCGTCGAGAGTCAAGATAGATGAGTCCATGAACGTTCAGTGACAGTGTGACGTAGATCTGTCAGGATATTCTAATCCTAGAGTTTCACCGTCTGTTTTCTATCAGAAGCTACTGCAGGAGATAGGTGTAGGAGACTATTTTCATGTTCAGCCTGCATGAAAAACTCAAAGACTAATTATCAGAAATAATCAATATGATTTTTCTGTGAATCACACCTTTAATTATATTTGCCTAATAGCCCTTTTTGAGTTTCTGTAAAAAGACAAAACTGTTTAACTGTTGACAACAGATCAGGGTTAGCACTGAAGGATGGAGACACCTTAATGAATTAGGATGCTAACTTCCTACTAGTGCAGTTGGTATCATGAATATTACTTTTAATTAAATGTGATTTCTACTTGTTCATATCTTCCCAAATGTCATCTGTAAGAATATTGTTTGGACAAAGATAAATTATATTATTGCTATGTAGAACAGGAATTACAGAGAGGTGTCGTTGATTAAATATTAAAATGGCTTGCCTTACAGGCTTGTTGTAGACAGATACAGGGGAAACGTAGAACAACACTATATGAAACGTCGTTCACGGGATTGTTTTAATATTACTGTTAAATCTGTTCAGTCACTATGGTAATCTGACTCAGCTGGAGCTAATTTGTCTGCCTGATGATCTCTGATGATAAGTTGGGAGTGTCGTAACTTTTTTTCTGCCAGCTCTGCAGATAGACGAGACATCGTTCTGACTTTCTCTTTTAGCAGCTTTGGGAGTCTAAAATATCCCCTCACAGGGGACTTGAAGCACTTCCTAGGTGGAAACGGAGCAGTCCTGGTGGTTGTTGATGTTGGTTCTGCTGCGTGCGTTCGTTCGGTTTCACTTTGATCCACTAATGTTTTTTTGTGGTGTTGGAGATGTCTTGATGGTGGGTTAACCACAGCTTTTCACTCTGTGGTCAATAGTCAAATCAGTTAATTATTGCAACCCTACCGACAGGAGGGGTGAGAATCCCATGACCGTGGCTATAGTTTAGTAAATTTGCTATTACAGCTTTAATAAAATATTTTTGCTTAATACAAGCTAGTGGTACACCTAGTTATTCATTTCTATTTTTTGTCTTACTTTCAGGGCATACGAAGATCGGCTATGCACTTTATTTCTATTCCTACAGCTCATGGGCAGGCAGAGCTATTTATATGGAGGACCTGTACGTAATGCCAGAGTTCAGAGGTATACCAAACTGTCCTAAAGGAGGCATGCAGCAGTTATTTCTGCTTCTGTTTGTGCAGAAATGTAAACTATTTGTCTTTCAGGGAAGGGCATCGGAAAAGCTCTTATGAGCAAAGTGGCACAGGTGAGTGACAAGGGAGAAAGTTCCTGGAACATAACTTTGGCTGCATGCATCAGTAGAAATGTCCATCCTTCTTCTTCAGCCTAGTTTTAACGTCTTTTTCTGTCTTTTGGTGTCCTACAGCTGGGTTTAGCTGCTGGCTGCAACCAGCTCGACTTCACCGTCCTGGACTGGAACAAATCCTCTCTGGACTTTTACCTGAGCCAAGGCTGCTTTGATATTACTGCTACTGTGGGTTATCACTGCATGCGCTGTAAGGGAGAGGCACTGGAGCACCTGGCACAGCCTTAATCTAACTCTGGAATCATGAAACAACAAGGTCAACCAAAACAACGCAGGGACGGCGCACCACCTGGTGCCCTATTGCCAAAAGTGACCATAGTAGTTGCTATGCTAGTTGGCTATTTGCAAAACCCTTGCTCCTTAATCTATTCATTCATTATGCACCTGGTAAGGAAACAGCCATCCTAAAATTTAATTCTGACTCATATCTGAAACACTATAACATCGAGAATATTTTGTTTAATCCACAAGCATCTTTTTGGAGTAATAGAAAAGTTGTTTTAGTTAACAAGTTTTAGTTAGTTTATGTTATGTTTCTTTGATGGTCCTTGGCTGATAAATTCTTGGAAACAATATAACATAAAAGGTTAAATTACATATTTGCATTACATAGGTTTACTAAAGAAATATAAGCTAAAAAGGCAATGGATGTTTACAATAATCGGGAGTTTGACCATATCTAGCAAAAGGTGAGCGCCTGAAATAAACAAACAGAAAGCTTTAATGTTTCATTTATGAAAATCCCATTTGCGATTTGCCGTTAGCCAGCTAACCGAACTGCTAAGATTCCCAATTAATTACAGCTATGTCATTATTTATTTTACTATTGAAAAACACCCATTACCAGATTTACCGTTAGCAAGTTAGCCATGCAGGCTAACATTCGAAAGTGGTGGAAGTTAAGCAGTTTGATCTGTTCCCTAAACTTTAATTGTTTTTAATAAATACAATTTTTAAAAATCATCAAATTTACCTTAACAATTTAACCAGGCCTGCAAAAACCCTTGACTAAAGTCTGATTCATACTTCTGCGTTGGTGCAAGGGCTAGACGATGGGCTCACAGAGGGTGACGGAGACATGGCCAAAATTTTAAACATCCGTCAAAAATGACAGAGATTGCAAGATTGGTCAGGACTCCGCTTCCTGTGTATTTGTCACCAGCACCAGTGTAGCTCCATTAAAAATTAAACATATTTAACAACAGACTGAAGAGCACATTGCGGAAAAAGTCCTAAAATATTCACATTTATTCACCCGTGAGTGAACAAGTACAAAATACGGAGCAAACGTGGACGAAAACGCCGGAAATATGGGTTTAGAGGTAGAGGTGGAGCATGAAAGACAAATTTGTCCGTTTTACAAAGTCTCTGAAATATATAAACACATTAGTAAATACACCATTGAGACTGGATACGTGAGTGTTATGGTGGCAGGACACCACAGCAAAGCACTACGCCCTCTGTTGTCCTGGTGGGGAATTGCTTTACAGCGCTTCGCCAACTGAACAGAAGTACGAATGTGAAAACCTTTCCGACACTCCGTGTGCGTCTCTGTTGCAGAGCTCACGGAGAAGTTTAAATCAGGCTCTAGACCTAAAGCAATCAGTTCTGTTCAATTTTACTTTTTTATGTTGAAAATTCAAACACACCAGTTACTTAGCCTGGCCTGCCAGACTCGTCCTCTGTTCTAATGCTTCCCATAAAGAAGCATGGGGCTGGCTGGTCAGGCTAACTGCTACTACCGTTAGCTAGAATGCCAAATTTGCACAAATTACAGAAATTGAGCACTTTGATTCATTACTTACTACTACATTTGGGGTTATGATCATTAAAAAACCTAATGTGATGATAGCGAGCTAGCCAAACATGCCAAGGTTCCCACCCAGCAAAAAACAACAGTTTAAACCAGCAGACACATTTTTCATGTGTTTGCAGCCCGTGAAAAACTAGATTGTGTTACTTCCTAATCCTAACATGACCACCTGACAGAAGATTAATTCATTCTTTCATCTGCTTTTCATTATTGCATCCATGTCTACACATTGTGATTGTGGAAATGAGGACTTTATGAAACAGTGATCCACACACTTAGCACACACTGTATCCTATCACTGTGTGTTGGATGCAGTTTTGTGTATAGGAACAGGAAATATGCATCTAAAATATACTGTTACAGAAGCACAGGTTGGTTGTGTTTAATGTGTTTTGTGATGTACTAAGATGGCACATTTTCCATTTGTCTCAAATGTGAGCCTGAGAACAGTAAATAGGGTCTTTACAAAGGCCTTGATGTTACGTGTATAGAGAAAACCCTTTTCTATGTGTTTCATGTTTTAATTATCTCTGTTTGACCAAACGGTGGCAGCAGTTGCCAAGGATTAACTTATCAGTTTCCGGTTGGGGACTTGTGTTCTGATTTAATGCACATTACTGCTGTTGTTTTCTTTTTACTCTGCACCAGTTGGGCTCAACTAAAAGCCAGACCTTTGGACCAGTTCTTAGAAAAATTGATGAATCCCAAATTCAAAAGGAGAACAGTCCGTTCGGTGGAATTTGAAACTCTAAAGAAACTTTCACAACTCCGAAGCTTCTCATGAAAAAATGGAAGTGGCATTATTCTAGTCTGTACATTTATATTTAAAAAGGGAATATATTTTTATGTAGTTTTGTATCTTTAATGAAATCAAGGTGATTCTGGGTTGAGTTTATTTTATTTCTCTGTAAACAAAACACCCAAATAACCATTATAAAACTTTAGCAGATATCGTGTTCAGACCACCTCCGATGTGGAGAGCTGAATCTTTGTCATCATTCTCCGTTGACAAAGTTCAAGACCAAACGAGTCAATAAGAGTCTGAGGGAACATGAGGTGTTTATATCTGCTCTTGCACATCTTCCAGTCAGTGGGAGATCAGAGCTATACATTAATTTCCAGGCTGACTTTATCAAACCACTCCTAAAACTAGATTCTGGCTCTGGCCAAATCTGGCAGCAATAAATCTCAATATGAGACTATCACAGCAAAAACAGTTTTATATGGTTATTTATACTTTAGTGAACTTGATCTGTCTAGTTATCACCATGCAGTGCTACTCTGTATATGTAAATGAGACATCTATGTTGTGGATGCCGTGTGTTTGGACCTGGCCTTCATCAACCAAACATGTTCATGATGGGATCTGAGGTAATAATGTGTTAACATCATTGTGTTCATCGTCTGTAATTCTTGTCTAAAATGGTTGGAATAAGAGTAGGAACCGTGTCCATGGGGTGAGTTTAGAAGAGCTTCTTCACCACATTCAGCAACAGTAAAAAATGCAAAAATTGTAATTAATATGTTTTTGAAGTTTATAGTTTCATAGATTTAGAAACAAAGACAGTTTCATTGATTTTTGTCAATCTGCTGAGCCAAAAAAGGCTACTTCAAATCCAATCTAGAGCCTGTACATGTGTCAAACGTCAGTTTCATTCATGTGTAGTTGGTGATTTTTGGTTACCCACTTCTGTGATCCATAAATGTCAGTGGGCTAAGTGATAAAACTATACCATACTACAGATCCAAGTGTGTCTTTCTGTTTAAGATTTGAAAAAATCTGAGAGCAGACTAATGTGGTTATCAGTGTTTGAATTACAGGGGAGCTGAGGGGAGCCAGTCTCCCCAGAAGTCGTGATGGGCTCCCCTAGAAGCTCTCAACTGACACACCCAGGGTGAGCCAGAAAAAAACACCCAGTTTCAGTTTCTATATTACATTATTTAAATGGAATCTCGGCATACCGGGACTTCAGACGGAGAGCGCTGATTGTTGATTCGCTCCGGGCAGTTTTGTGCTGCACACGGCCACGGTAACATTCTCAAAGTGGCACGAATTAACACGAATGTGTCACGTTCACACTGTTACTTTTTGTCTTTTATTTGTGTCAAAACCCGTGCTCTGGTTACTTCACATCAGTGGTGCGGCCGCGCACTCCGCTGCTTTTGCAGTGGGCAGCTACCTTTGAACTGCTTAGTTCAAAAGTTACTGATGAGGTGAAAAAGTATGAAAGCCAGACAGCAGTTTGTCTGGAGAATTGAAAGGAGATGCAGGAAGATGAGAGATGGACAGGACAGAAAAAATAGTGAAAAAACAACAAAAAAGAAACATGCTTGAAAATGAAAAGATAGGTAGAACTATTCCCACTGTACCTTAAGCAATAATTTATAAGCATGTGATATTTATATATCTGATACAATTCAGATCACTTTCAAAACTCCATCCCACATCCAGGGCCGTTTCAAGGCTTTTGGGGGCCCAAGGCATCCCCCAAACCCTGTCACGCAGGGTTCCCCCAAACACCTCCAATTAACCCTGGTGGTTATGAACAGTAGTTTGAGACACAAATGGAAGCTCTGGAGCACATCTTCATCAATAAATCCTGGTCCAAGAATGATGTTAATTTACAGATATGTGGAGCAAACTGATTAAAATCAAGCTGTTCCTTTCAGTTATTATTTTGGCTATTTCATAACATAACTGTTTAACCAGTGTTTCATTTGAAAATCAAACATTCCCAGAATGCAAATACTGATGTCAAACCAAAGTCTACTAAAGGTAAAACATGCCGGAACACGCGGGGTGGGGGGTGGAGGGGGGGTTGACGAGTAATTAAAATTGCACCCACATTTTCTAAGTTAACACATCTCTTTTAACAACTGTAGATTTTGCATCTTTACTGTTCCCCTGCTTACATCTCAGGACCGATTTGGTCGCACCAAGGTCTTTCTACCAACCTCGTGCTCGGAGGTCATCATCTCCACCTGACATCTGGGATCCAACAGAGCGTCTCAATAGAGCCTCAACAGAGGTAGACACTTCTGACAGATGGGGTCTGTATGCTGTTCTCTCTAAGAAACAACTTAGTTAGCTGCAAAACAACTTTTCCACCCAGAACGCATTTCTCTCTCTGAAAGAAATCTTCTGAGATTCATCCACACATCCAAACCCACACATTCCACTTTAGTTTCCATTCAGACACAGGGTTTGCTTTTAATACCAAGTTTTAATATCAAAGCTGTTATAAATTGTCATTTCTAAATTGTCATCTTTAAATTTGTTAGTAATAAATTCTTAACTTTTTAAACCTGACTCTTCTTTGAAATGAAACACAGAATGGTGTACCGTAAATCCTCTGATACAGGCCCAGGCCTGTATTTTACTCAAGCTCATCAAGCTCCGGGCCTTTATTGGAAGGAGGACCAGAATTAGAGGCAGGCCTCCATTTCTTTTTCAGCAAAATGAACTAATGGTTCGCTGGAGTTTTTGACGATTAAAATTGCGCCCACATTTTCTAAGTTAAACATATTTCTTTTAACAACGGTAGTTTCTGCTTGCCCCCCCGCACAATGGACGCAAACTCACTGATGCTCCTGCAGCCTCTCAGAGTTCCTGCTGGTCTAAACATTGAAATAATTATTTCATTTTCTCTTCCTCACTTCTGATTACCTTCAATGGTGTCTGTTTATTGCAACCACCAGGTACAAAAGGGAAATTGTTTTTATTTGACTATTTTTCTGTCCCCTCTGTCTTCTTCCTGCATCTCTTCTCAATCCTAAAGAAAAACTGCTACCTGGCTTCATGTATATTCACCTTATGAGTTAACTTTGAACTGCAGTTCAAAAAGATCTACCGACCGCAAATATAGCGGAGTGTGCGCCGCGCACAGACTGCGCCGGTGCGGTGATGCCACCGGAGGACTAAACGGGTGATGTGCTCCGCAGCAGCGAAACGCATCAGGCACAGAGCTCTGCGCCTCTCAGCAAAAAATATTCCCCGGAGAGTCCACATAGATAATTTAACATAAGTAGAACCAGGATAGTTTTTGGGCTCCCCCTGGTTGTGGAAGTTGAGAGCTTCCAGGAGCTCCCTTTAGCTCACCCGTAATTCAAATCCTGCATATAGCACAAGTTTGTCACGTGAGTTGCCGGATCCTAGCAGATAGTTGCCGGAACGGTCCTTCCAAAATAAAATAGTTCCCGGATCTTGTTCCGGCAAGATCCTGCTCAAATTAAATGCTGTGTTTAACACAAGATAAACATAATTTCATAGCTGTCTTCCCGGTTTGAGCTTTTTGAATAATGACAGAAGGGGAAATCTCTATAAGAGAACCCAACAACAAACTAAAACAAAATATAAAAACAACTTTCAGTTTTCCACTTTCTGCGCGCCAACCACACCGGTGAGATGAAATCACTGGAGGACAAAACAGGTGAAGCGCTCTGCTCCGCAGCGGCGAAATGCATCAGGCAGAAATAAAAGACAGAAATCATAAAACGAGAGGAGCCAACATAAACGATCACGTGTTAAATTTGTTTTTGAGGTGGCGACACTTTGAGAATGTTACTGGCCGTGCTCAGGACACATCTGTCTGGAGCTCTAAATAATCCCTGGAGAATCCACACAGATAATGTAATATAAGTAGAACCAGGATCGTTTTTGGAGCGCCCCCTGGGTGTGTGAGTTGAGGGTTCCCAGGGAAACCTGCCATGATCCTTTCGGGTGAGCCGGTCTCCCGTTAGCTCACCCGAAACCTGCGTATAGCACAAGTTGGTCGCGTGAGTTACCGTAACCTAGCAGACAGTTGCCAGAACGGTCCTTTCAAAACAAGACAGTTTCTGGATATTGTTCCGGCAAGATCTGGCTCTAATTAATCCCTGCATACCGGGTGCTGTAGCATGTTGCATCGTGGGGTAGCCTTGAGTGTATAAACAACGATTGCATTGTGTGTTGTGAGCTTATAAACCTGCAGAAAATGGTACACTCGTGTGAAGTGCTGCCATGTCAGGTCACACAATTACAAGAAGCAAAAACAGAGAGTGGCCCGCTGCAGCTTGTTCCTGATGAACCGGTCCAGGGTATAAGGAGCTGGGAGATCACTACACCTCGCTGGATGATTACTCACTTTGGGTAGCTCTTGCCATTCTAGAGAAACCACAGCCATAGTTAAAGTGTTTGGATATCAGTCTGTTAGTTTTGTATTTGATTAATATTGTCTTACCCACTCCAGGAACTCTCACCACTAACCGACCCTGCAATAATCTGGATCTCCACCCCCACTCTAAGCCCTCTATCCTGAGCAACATCCCTGTCCTTCACCTTGCCCAGAATAACCGTTCTCTTTCTCAGCAGACCCCGTCTCGGAGCTGTGATCATTCTCGTTGCCACGTTTATTGGTGCACCTTCAGTTTCTTCCTATTGTAAATAAATAACTTATTTTTACTTACCTCTGTCTCCCACGAAGGATTCTGCATGTCTTGGGTTAGGAAACTCCCCATTAACATGACCCCTCTAAATCCGAGACTGTGGTCTTGAGTTGGAAAAGGGTAGAATGTCTTCCCCAGGTCATAGATGAGGTCCTGCCCCAAGTGGAGGAGCTTAAGTATCTCAGGGTCATGTTCATGAATGAGGGAAAGATAGAGCGCAAGATCCAGGCGTCTGTAGTGATGCGGGTGTTGTACCGGTCTGTTGTGGTGAAGAGAGAGTTGAGCAAGAAGGCAAAGCTCTCGATTTATCGGTCGATCTACGTTCCTACCCTCAACTATGGTCACAAGCTTTGGGTAGTGACCAGTAAAACAAGATTGTGGGTACAAGCGGCCGAAATGAGTTTTCTCCACAGGGTGTCTGGGCTCTCTCTTAAAGACAGGTTGAGAAGCTCCTCATCCGGGAGGGGCTTGGGGCAGACCCGCTGCTTCTCCACATCAAGAGGAGCCAGTTGAGGTGGCTCGGGCATCTGGTCAGGATGCCTCCTAAACGCCTCCCTGGTGAGATTTTTCGGGCACGTTCAACTGGGAGGAGACACAACGGAAGACCCAGGACACGCTGAAGGAACTATGTCTCACGTCTGGCCATGGAACGCCTTCGAATTCTCCCGGAGGAGCTAGCCCAAGTGGCTGGGAAAAGGGAAGTCTGGGCCACTGTGCACTGGGCCAATTGTTTTATTGGGGTGGCGGAGTTATCGGACCAATGTGTTGAACAGTGGTCCACGACAAAGCACACAAAATTTGGTGTAGTTCTATTTGCATAATGAAGATATAGCTAGTTGGATACATCTAGGGGGTGTTATATGAAATTACAAATAAATCGATCCATCCATTTTTCTGTATCCACGCAGGGTCACAGGACAAATAAATCCAATTTAGATGTTGGTATGTTGATGTTACGGACAGTGCCTTTTTGTTTAGGGAGCAGGACCTGTGGATCTCTAACCACTGCCCTCTCCTGTTTCCCTGAACAGGACATAGGCACCAAATAGGGGCTTCCACCACTCCTCCTCCTCTTTCTTTCAGCCATTGTAGCTGCACCGCTAATTGGCTCCTGAGCAGCATAAAAAGAAGAGCTACCAGCAGAAACTGAAATTACAGTCTGTAATTTTAAAACCCACTACGGGTAACAGTTGACAAAGACAACTTGTGTGCAGTTTTGTGCGAATTTTCTATGCTAGTGGTATTTATACCCAAGTGACTCTAAGGGGGTGGAGCTAAAGCAAAATCAACCAATGATCACATAAATGTGTTTAATTGCTGGTCTGTGAGGAAATACAACAGTTTGGTACAGTTGTGACCTTTAATGTTAGAATTAAAGTTTTAATAAATTTAGGGGTGCTGCCTCTAATCCCACTGATCAGTTCTTAGGTTGACAAAGATCAGTTATGTACAGTTTGGGTAGAATCAGATCTTGTGTGTGTTATCTAGAGCATCAGATGGTATGGGGGTGGAGTAAAGTCATTTTAAAACAATAGTCCTTTGCAGCGCTTTTTGCAAAACAACACACATGACCATGAAATGAAAACAATGACAGAAGATAAACCCAAACCAAAATGAGAGTTTGAAGTAAGTGAAATCAGCTATTCTATTAATAGGTTCACTTTGTCTTTGTGATGAACTAATATTCAATTTTTTCTTTTTGCAAGACAAATCTTATGGTTGGAGTCCATCGAGATTCGTAAGTAACTTGGGTCTCCAGCGGCAGTGGGAGGGATGTGCGACTCGTCTGTCAACATTACACGCGGGGGTCTACAAACCAAATAAAAAAGACTATGGCAGGTTTAGAGAAGGACATCAGTGTACTAGAGACTCTCTCTACTACTCAACAACAGCACACATTAGACCAAAAAAGACAGCAGCTTGGGCATTTCCTGCAAGAGAGGGCCAAAGGGGTCTTGATCCGGACCCATCTCACCACAATAAAGGACATGGATGCTCCAACATCCTTCTTTTTTAACCTGGAAAAGACTTCAAACCAGAAAAAAACAAATGGTTGGCCTTCGTCTGCCAGATGGACAGTTATCCACAGACCCAGTGGAGATGACGAAGCATGCAGTGGAATGGTATACCAGCCTATTTAAGGCCGCCCCATGTGATGTGAACTGTGCCAGAGAGCTGTTGCAGGGGCTCCCTTCCTTGACAACAGCAGACCAGGAAATCTTAAATGCAGACATAACCATGGAGGAGCTTACAACGGCAGTCTCCCAGATGGCTGCAGGGAAATCTCCGGGGATAGACGGCTTACCTGCTGACTTCTACAAATTCTTCTGGAGCAGTATGGGACAGGACCTGATGGATGTTTTTAAAAGACTCACTTCAGACAGGAGCACTTCCTGCATCGTGTAGGCGGGGCGTCCTGTTCCTGTTGCCGAAAAAAGGGGACTTAACCCAACTAAAATACTGGAGACCAGTTTCCTTGTTGTGTTCAGACTATAAGATTTTTTTCTAAGTTTCTATCAAACAGACTTCAGGGATTTATCAGAGGTCTAATCCCAGACTATCAGTCCTTCTGTATACCAGGAAAGTCATTAATGGACAATTTATTTTTAATGAGAGATGTGTTTGATGTTTGCAGGTATCATTTCTATTGATCAGGAAAAGGCGTTTGATAGGGTTGATCATGAGTTCATGTTCTCTACACTACAGGCCTTTGGTTTTGGGGGGTCCTTTCTGGAAGGGATTAAGATGCTGTATAGGCATGTCAGCTGTATGGTGAAGGCAGCGGGGGGCCTGAGTCAACCCATACCAGTTTTAAGAGGAATCAGACAGGGTTGTCCCATCTCAGGACAACTGTATATTTTAGCTATTAGTTGTGTCTGCTTATGCAGATGATGTGAATGTTTTTATCCATGATCAGCAGGATGTACAAGAACTCAGATCTAGTTTACTTTTATATGAGAATGCATCCTCAGCTAAGGCATGTGTAGTGGGTGGGGGGGGGACCGTGGTAATGTCCCGCCTCTGCCAGAAGGGCTGAGGTGGGGAACGGAAGGTATTAAAACACTAGGCCTGTACTTGGGTAGTGAAAGGTTTCAGAAACAGTACTGGGAGAAGGTGCTGGAGAAGGTGGAGGCGCGGTTGTCTAAATGGAAATGGCTTCTCCCCTAGCTGTCCTACAGGGGCAGGATTCTGATAGCAAACAACCTGGTCGTCTCGTTTCTGTGGCACAGACTGATTGTATTGGTTCCACCACCGGGTCTGCCGGAAGATGTTCAGAAGCTGTTGGTGAAATTCTTCTGGTCTGGTCACCACTGGATCAGAGCTTCGGCTCTTTGCCTACCCGTGTCAGAGGGAGGACAAGGACTTACCCCTGCTTTCCACAGGAGCCGTCAGCAGCACGTTACTGCAGCAGCAGATAGGAACCGCTGTGGTCAACAGAACCTTTTCCACTGGAGCCGTCAGCAGCGCGAGTCGGCCGCGTCTCAGGAGCAGCATGTCACGGCCTTTACGCGCCGGTTCTATTTTCTACGCGTGATGCCTCTGAAACGGGTCAAGTTCGACATTTTTGGGGAAGGAAAGACAGGAAATCGGACGCGGAAATGGAGAGAAGCTCCCGAGATTTTCAGAATAAAGAACGTACTGCCTTCCGGTTGCTTTACTTTTAAAAAAATGTTACTAAATGTGCGGCCCCGTGAGAAGTTATCACCTAGCTAGCGGTCTCCTTTGTTTTTCAGGTCCGTATTGGCGATTATAAAATGGACAGAACATAAAACAAACCATGTTGTAGTTTTCTCCTGCTTGTTGTTGTGTTTACTGATGAAGTCACTCGTGTGACTTCGTGCTCGGTCGGTGACAGCTGCTCCCCTGCTGCTTCACGTCTCGTGGGAAGGGCCAAGCAGCAGTTTACGCGAGCAAGACGTGCTGCTGACGGCTCCTGTGGAAAGCAGGGGTAATAGACGTGGTGTCTAGAACTGCAGCCTTCAGGTTACAGACAGCTACGAAGTTTCTTTATGGTGGCAGACTCTGCTGGCTCCCCCTGGCTCATCTCCAGCTGCAGAAGGTTGGTGGGCTTGGGCTGAACAAACACCTGTTCCTGTTGAATCGGAAGGTGTTGGATCTGCTCTCTCTCTCTCTCTCTCTCTCTCTCTCTCTCTCTCTCTCTCTCTCTCTCTCTCTAAATCACATATCAAGCTTGATTTATATCTCACCCTGCTTATTCATTGACTAACTCACATGTTCAACAGCTACTCAGGCTCTGTAGAGCACTGATAATCAACACTGATTCACATCAGGTGTGTTGAAACAGGGAACCTTCTAAAACATGCTGGATAGGGGATCTACTGGAGATGAACACATGAATTAGTTTCTCTAGGTCTGGTCTGGACATGAAACCTGAGCGTTGCTATTTGGTGAAGATGATAAAACTTGGATCTCTTCATAGTCTTAATGTGACCAGTGAAGCTCAGGTCTGAATCAATTATGACTATGAATGTTCCAGTCACGTTTTTTGCTCCTGATCTGATTCAAAGTAAGGCCAAATTCCAATACATGTCCTTCAATTGCACGATCCCGACCACGGGTGCGAGTCTGTAGGTGTCCCGATTCTCAAGTGCAAAAGTTGATCAAACCCCTTGTGCACCCTTGATCTGCACTTTACCCAAATCTGCATCAAAGTGGACTTGGGTGAAGTGTATTACCCACAATCTCTTGCTGCAGGAGAAAAGGCGCAAGCCCCTATTCTGAAAATATGTATTTTCTGATCAAATTAGTTCATTTCAGGATGATTAGTTGATGCTCTGAATGTTTTAGACAAAACAGAAATGAATTTAAATTAATTAAAAAAAACTGGTTGTTTGTTTGAAAGTTATTAAAAAAGGTTTTTGAAAAAAGTGTCACAGCGTCCAGCATCCCAGCATGCATTGTGATCATTTAAGCAATGCTCCCTGTCTCAATTCAGTAATTATTTGCACACTTAACCACTCTTCCTTGAACCGCTACCTTATCGTGGTGAAGGAGCTTGAGTGACCTAAGGATAGGAGCTATGTTGTTTGTGGCATTTTGTGCCCTTGGTAGGGTCACAATTATGTGGCGTCACACTTTATAGCGTGACGACTGCATATTTAATTATGACAAATAAGATGTGATGATTCCATATAAATATGAAACATCAACCTGATTGATCTTTGAATGTTTAACCAGAAGGGTTTAGGATTCTTTGCTTGTTCAGGGACCATAAACACACTTCGTATTAATTCAGGCAGAATCAAGTATATAATTAAAAAGGAATTTTATTCTTTTATAGACTAATGATAATATATGACAAGCTATGAATAATGATATGTGATGGAGTGTATATGCGGTGATGGAATGTGAGTTGTAGGTGGTGTAAAGTAGATGTGTATCAGAACCTTTGTATCTGAAAGAGATTGTGAATTCTGGGTGTAAAGGAATTTTGTTCTGCTATACACTAGAGAGTTAATTATTAATAAAACAACATCCTGTGTACAAACCCTGATCGGAGACCCCCCGGTCAGATCCGAAATGTCAGGAAGTCTGGTGGACCTCAAGGCACCAACGTTCGTAGAATAATTGCAGTACGACCAGTCCAGTCTAGAGATGTCTCCAGGTCACAACAGGCATGAAGGTTAGTTGCGCCTGGCTCTTAAGGAGCCGTGCGGCTGTGTCGCTGGCAGTGTGCCAACAGGTTTGATTGTGTGTCAAAGAGAAAGGTGTCTCAAGGAGGCTGGTTCCGAAATGGCCACTTCGGAGTTCCACTCGAAAATGAATAACTCAGGAAGTCACTAGTTTTAATAATCCAGAGTTTATGATTTCTGCAAATCAGAATTTGACATGTTGAAGGCTTTACCAAACATCCCTCAGAAACCACACCTTCCAGATACAAGCTGTTCTAGTTCTGTGGATAAAGGATCTTTAAACTTTATGTCAGGTGACCTTAACCTGAATTTGCATCTAATGAACGTTGTTTATGAGTGTAGATCAGTGTTGGGAGTAACAGTGTTTAAGTATAACGGCGTTCTTTTTAGGCAACGGAATAATCTAATTAATTACTTTTGCACTGTTGCAACGCCGTTACCGTTACTGGGGACGGAAGGTTGTGCGTTATTATGTGCTTGTTGAACGTTGAGCAACAGTGTGAGGCTTTCTGACCCAGGGAGAGAGAGGCGTCGGTAACACACTTACAAACACGATGATGATTGGCCGGGTGGGCGGAGACCCTCAGTGTTCTCACTGTCTCAGTCACTGAGAGGCACCTGGCTGCAGCAAAATGGTGACATTTTCTTCCCGAAAGTGCTTGATTGAACCCGGAAGTCACGTGACCTAAAGTTACGTGCATTGCGTTGCTCAGGAAAATTACGTAACCTTCATAACAAGCCACATGGCCGAAATGAAAGTAGATTGAACTCCAATGTAAATTACGTCATCCCGGAAATCACGTGACCGACCACGCCAACTCCAGAAAGTTTATATTTTCTGTAGCAAAACGTGACTGAACTTAAGTGTAAAAGTGTTTGTGTTATTTTCGAATGTATGTTTCAGAAGATGCAGAGGGGTGGGTTAAACTACAACTCTGCTTCCTGGTCTGGACCCTGGGTTCTCATGAAGGACTAATAAAACTGGCCATGTTCCTAGAAAGAAGAGCTGCTCCATCCAAAGAGGGATGGATGCCGTCTCTCCGCATCAGACCAGGTTTTCCCCAAAAAGTTTTCCAATTATCAATGTAGCCCACGTTGTTTCCAGGACACCACCTAGACAGCCAGCGGTTGAAGGACAGCATGCGGCTAAACATGTTGTCACTGGTCCATTTAACTATGGTTGCTGGAGTCTTTAATGCCACGTTTCTGACTATGGAGCTGCCAGTGATCAGAGTCGGCTTGTCAGTGGGTACGTCGACTGAGCGGGGAAAATCTATTAGAAACGTGGATGGGTTGGTGGTGGCCCACGGGCTGGGTTCTATGCTTTCTGCGCTGTAGCGGTTTTAGGCACGGGCAGACAGGGCAGTTGCCCGGGGCGGCATTTTTTCATGACACAAAAGGGGCGCACAAGCGCGGAGTAAAAAAAAAAAGGAAATCTGCGCCGCACCGAGGTTTTCTATTACCGGTATCTGTCATATGACAGTGTCTGGATTGGAAACAGCAAGTTGGCGCCCCCTGCAGTTGCAGGCGCTCCTGCTGACTGAGAACGTTCACGTGCTCCGTGTGTCTAAAGAACAGGAAGGGGAGGGGTGCGGCGGGGGAATTCACCTCTGCGTCTTTCCCAAATGAAATGAGCGTGCAGGGGCTGAATCAACTGTATTAACATGGCTAAAGTCAATCACATCTTAACGTTCTTCCATATTTCATTCATAATATCATAAACACAGGCCTATCATTCTTTCAGGTTTCTCTGAATTGTGTGAAATGGCCGAATAAAAAAAGGAAAAACAAAACGATTTTGTGGTCACACACCACCCCCCCCCCCCCCCATCAAGGTCAAATTGTTTAGTCCTGACTAAAGGAAACTTACTGAGTCAGGAGCCAAACAGAAGAGATGAACATAAAAAGGCTAAAACCACCAGGTGCCCCATTCAGGGGGAAAAAAAGAAAAAAGAGCAGAAAGATAAAGGTATGTAGCTCTCATGATGCATGTTTTCAATTTTTTGAACCAGTTAACTGGGATTTTAACGGTTAAATGCGGTCAACTAATTGCTAACAGAGCTAATAGGGCTGAAATATTTAAACGAATATTCAAATTGTTTGAAAAAAGTCCTTGAATCGTTTTTTTACTGATTCAAACTAGGATTTGTTAAATGCTCGCTGCAGCCTGTGGCCTGCCTGAACAACAACAAACACATGTTGATCATGTTCACATAATAATAAATGAAACCACTCTACAAGCAGAAGAACACTCCCCAGTCACCACTAACTATCCTGTTTATTTATTGCAGATGGCTGCACTGATTATTTTTTACATGATTTGTTCTGTAAAAGTTGGCATTTTTGGTAGTCTACAGTTTTTTATGTCAGTTTAAATTACAATTTCAGAGGCAATTCTAAAATGTTATGGATCATGATAAAGATCTATTGGAGATCTACCCCAACTTTTGGACTGCTCTGCCAGTCACTGTGGCTCAAGCTGAGAGGAGCTTTTCAAAACTTGATCAAGTCATACCTGAGGTCACCTATGTTTCAGGGGCGGCTCTCTATGGCAAGCCAAATGAGCATTTATTCTGATATCAGGATATCAGCCAGAATTGTCATGAACATGTAAGCCATTTCTGTCCACTAGTTAACTAGTTAGCCATGTTTGTGTCAACTAGTTAAATAGTGACAGCCTAAATGTCAACTAGTTAACTAGTAAGGCCTAAATTCTCTCTAGTTAACTAGTTAAAATGTTTCATATCTTACTAGTTAACTAGTATTGCTCAGTGTGTTCACTAGTTAACTAGTGGACAGATCAATGTCCACTAGTTAACTAGTTAAAACACATTTAGTTTTTACTAGTCAACTAGTAAGGTACAAAAACTCGTACTAGCTGACTACTGAATGTAAAAATCCCACTTGTTAACTTTGCCCAATTTGGCCAGCCGCTTGAGCATTAATTCTGATATCTTGTCAACAGGTCAACTAGTTAACTAGTGAGGGTCAAACTGTACACGCTAGTTAACTAGTGAACACATTTTGACCTTCACTAGTTAACTAGTTGACACAAAAATGGCTCATTAGTTAACTAGTAAAGGCCAAAATGCATACCAGTCAGCTAGTTGAAGGTATTTGTGTCTCACTAGTTAACTAGTCAGGGTCAAAATGAGCCCACCAGTTAACTAGTGGGAGACGGAAATGTTCACTAGTTAACTAGTGAACACATTTTGGCTTCACTAGTTAACTAGGTGACACAAAATGGCTCACTAGTTAACTAGTAAAGGCCAAAATGCATACCAGTCAGCTAGTTGAAGGTTTTTGTGTCTCACTAGTTAACTAGTGATGGCCAAAATGTGCACACCAGTTAACTAGTGACAGAAGAAATGCCCACTAGTTGACTAGTGAACACATTTTGGCTTCCTAGTTAACTAGGTGACACAAAAATGGCTCACTAGTTAACTAGTAAGGGCTAAAATGCATACCAGTCAGCTATTTGAAGGTTTTTGTGTCTCACTAGTTAACTAGTGACAGTTCAAAGTGTCCACATGTTCACTAGTGAAGGCAAAACTCCTAACTAGTTAAGTAGTTGGAGTAGGGCAGTGCCACTAGTTAACTAGTGAACCATTAATGACTCACTAGCTAGCTAGTTGATTGTAGCAGGCTCACTAGTTACCTAGTTGATGCATCCATTGTCCAAACTAGTTAACTAGTGAGGACATAAATGTATACTAGTAAACTAGTTCAAGCCTACATTCACACTAGCTAGCTAGTTGCACAGAATTCTAATTAGGAGGCAGAGAATTTCTCAAATTGAGGCTTTCTATTGGCTCACTATGTTAAAATAAAATATGACAACCAATCACAGTGCGGAATTGTGCAAAATCCCACCCCAAACATTTGCATGCGGCACACAAGTTAACATGCTGGCCAGAGGAACCTCAGCTAGTAAACTAGTAGTGGCTTCAGTGTGACACTTACATGTAAACTTGTGAAGGCGGAACTGCTCACTAGTTAACTAGAGAGGGTACAAATGTCCACTAGTTAACTAGTGAGGTGCAAAATAAGTGTCACTAGTTCACTAGTGGGCCCCAAAACGCCCACAAGTTAACTAGTAAGGTGTGGATATGCTCACTAGTTAACTAGTGAGGTGCAGATTTGCTCACTAGTTAACTAGTGCACCCTTAAGCGCCCACTAGTTAACTAGTAAGGTGCAAAAAAGCATCACTAGTTAACTAGTAAGGTGCAGATATGCTCACTAGTTAACTAGTGGGCCCCAAAACGCCAACTAGTTAACTAGTAGGGTGCGGATTTGCTCACTAGTTAACTAGTGGGGCGCAGATATGCTCACTAGTTAACTAGTGACGTGCGGATTTGCTTACTAGTTAACTAGTGAGGCGCAGATATGCTCACTAGTTAACTAGTGAGGTGCGGATTTGCTCACTAGTTAACTAGTGAGGTGCGGATTTGCTCACTAGTTAACTAGTGAGGTGCAGATTTGCTCACTAGTTAACTAGTGAGGTGCGGATTTGCTCACTAGTTAACTAGTGAGGTGCGGATTTGCTCACTAGTTAACTAGTGAGGTGCAGATATGCTCACTAGTTAACTAGTGAGCATATCTGCACCTCACTAGTTAACTAGTGAGGTGCGGATTTGCTCACTAGTTAACTAGTTGCATCTAAAAACACATACAAGCTGACCATTTTTGTCCACTAGTTAACTAGTGGAACAATTGAAATTTCACCAGTTTACATGTGTGGCAGTGCAGCAGCTCACTAGTTAACTAGTGCCTGAAACACAAATTATGCATATTCTAATGAGAAGGCGGGCAGAAGACTCCTGTTGGGTATAAGAATCCCACCCAGTCTAAAACGTATGTGCTGTGGCCTCACAATCACATACTGATGGGTGTCCCTGAGCGCCAAGGCTTGCACTCATTAGTCATGGTTTGACACCTACTGGTTGGTCGTTGCGGCGGGTTCGAATCCCGCAGATGGCATTCCGCAATTGCTGTAACATTATTTATTTTCTCTTTGTGTTGTAATGTTCAAAGTTTTATTGTTTTACTGCTTTTATCCCCCCCTCCCAAATCAAGTAAAGCACCTCGTTTGGTGTCGTGTAAGGGAGATCAGTTGGCGAGTTCAAGTCCCATTGAGGAGAATTGGAATTTAGTGTGCCAGTAATTTTATTGTAGTTCATTTTTGTTTGGTATTGAAAGTTTGGTATTGAAACCTCCATCCATCCATCCATCTTCCCAAGAAATAGATCAAATGACACTGAGGGAAAAAACTTTGGTTATTTTGGAGAGGGTGCTGGCTGCAAAACCACAAAGGCGGAGCTGCACCCCGCCCATTCACGCAAACTCAGCCTAGCCCACTGACTTCCGTTTTTGTTTTCAACTTTATCGCAAACTGACCTGACCCACATGAATTACGGCTGTTACTAGTTTACAGTCGTTAATGCTATGTTCTATACTCCAATTAAACAAGATAAATATAACTTGCTACATGACAAAGACTGAATATATCTCGAAATGAAAAGGTTTCTTTTAGCGAATATCTGCCTACAGCTGGTCTAATAAAAGTGGTGTACAACAGCACTTCAGTCTATTGAATGGCCTCTGGTAGTCTAGTGGTAAAATCGTCTGAGTTGGTTTTTGCTTTCCCCTCAGCTGATGCTGGTTCGATTCTCGGTGGGGTCATCAGCAGTCTATTTAGCCACATTCAATTTGTTTATATTTTAGTTGTAATGTTTCTTTTCAGCAAAATATTTATGTCGCTAAAAGTTCTTTGAATTTGGTCGTTCCTAAACAGCATTTTAGTTGAAACTCTTCTCACAAATGGACTCACACTGGCTAAATAAACGAATAAATAAATAAATAAACACATTATATGTTAAACGGTATACCTGTAAATTGTTGTAAACATAGTACTGGCAAGTGTAGCTAGAAATGAAGAAAAGAGGTTGTAAACTACCTAAAACTTACACTACTGGGAGGCGAAACAGCATGTCAACCTGACTCCATAACCACTACACCACCACATCTGTTATAAATCAAGTGGCGTTACATGTAATTGTGCTGCCCAGTGTGTCTCTGAGATGGGATGTATGGTTTATTGGCGGTGTCTCAGTAGAAGTCATTTCAGAAATAATTTGTCAGAAAATTCACAGAATATCCAGATTTGAGAACCAAGACCAGACCCGCTTCGGGGGAGGAGACCAAATTGAAGCTGAGATGGGAGGAAAATGCATGAATGAGGCTAAAAATGGCTTTGGCGTGTTTCTTATGAGGAAATGACAATATAACATGTTTAAAAGATTTTTAATTATATGGAACCTTTACAAAAACTGTTCAATTAACTTCTCAACTCCGTCCTCAATCTCGCATTTTTTAGCTACAACACCCTCTTTGGTTCCAGAATGCTATCAAGTCTGACAACTGGAAGGAATTAGACTGACTCTAATGGAATGGGCGGGGCTGATTCTGGAATGGGCGGGGCTGACTCTGGTGCAGCTCCACCTTCTGGTGCAGCTCCGCCTTTGTGGTTCTGCAGCAAGCACCACTTGTTATTTTGAGCTAGTACCAGAAGACAGTGTAACCTTTTTTAGTTCTCTCCAGTCAAAACAAAACTTTAGACTTTTTTCTTTTTTAAATTTAACAGGGAACAGCAATCAATTGAACAGGGAACTGCAACCAGTAGTCACACAACAAAATAAGCTTTTTCTGCTCTAGATTTATGATCTGCTATTTGTATATTTCAACGAAAAAGACGGAAATGGCATTAATTATTTAGATTGATTTGTGGATTTTTTTGTCGATGTTAACCCTGTTGTGTCTCAGTTCATGAAGCTGTTTTCAATGTTTCCCGCGATGCGAGCAGCTGATTGTGCAGCAGATGGCCGCGGACATGATCAATTTCGAAGTGCTAGTTCTGGATCAAGAGAAAGCCTGCTGTGCTGTGCCGATGATTTTATTTTGCGAGGATGGATTGAGGAAGGGGGACACACATGCTTAAATATCGACTGTCGGCAATAATCAGATTCATACTCATAAAATACTTGTTTACATGTTTTGTGTGTGTGTGTGTGTGTGTGTGTGTGTGTGTGTGTGTGTGTGTGTGTGTGTGTGTGTGTAACTCTGCCCACTAATCTGTTACGTATTTTGTTTCTTGTTGACATAAATACAAAAATTATGCAAAAGAAAAGAAGTGAAATAATGTACAAAACTAAAGTGTATGATCCAGTATCGAACCCACGACCTTCACCATTGCAGGCGAACACGTTAGTCACTAGATCACCAGCACTAGGTGCTACATCTCCTCACAAATTCATACCTTTAAAACACTATGAGTGCTGGCAGGCTTTACAGCAACGTATGTAAAATAGAGCCTTTTTTATTATTATAAACTTGTCGCTTCCGTACAAATGTGAAACAATATATCTGACGGAGATTTCTGCGGAGTTTCTGCACTTTCCTGTCAACAGAAACAGACATGCTGTCTGCCGCTGCCTTCCGCCTCCAGGCTTTTTCAGACTAATAACTGAAAACTAAAGACTGCACACGTTAACTGAACAAAGATTACAGCAATACACCACAACTTTCTCGCTACAAATATCGTCAAAACATATTTATGTGCTCAAACGATCTTAGTTTATCAAATTTTCTCTTAGAACAGCCTGAACAGAGTCCGCCATACTTTCTCTGTTTCTCAGTCCTACATGGACCAATCACATTGCTGTTCTGCATTTCTTCATTTGCATGTAAAGGCCGGATTTGCTCACTAGCTAACTAGTGAGCAGTACAGCGGTCGAACTAGTTAACATGTTACACAGAATGCCAGCCAAGTGTGTATTTATTCAAATTCCACAAATTTACTAGTTTTAGGGGCATTTTTCTGCAGCTAGTTAACTAGTGACAGTGTTTTGTGTTCACTACTTAACATGTAAGGCTCAGTTTGCCCTCTATAAGCTAGTGAGAAAAAATTATAATGCAGATATGCTCACTAGTTAACTAGTGAGTGCTTCCTGTCCCATTACAAGTGAACTAGAAAGGCCAAATATGTCAACTAGTTAACTAGTGAAGGTAAATTTGTCACTAGTTAACTAGTAAGAACACATTTTTACATATCAAGTAAACTAGATTGCTCCAAAAACAGCAACTAGTGTGCGTCTTGTGCGCACTTGTTAACTAGTGAGCATATCCGCACCTCACTAGTTAACTAGTGAGCAAATCCGCACCTCACTAGTTAACTAGTGAGCAAATCCGCACCTCACTAGTTAACTAGTGAGCAAATCCGCACCTCACTAGTTAACTAGTGAGCAAATCCGCACTTCACTAGTTAACTAGTGAGCAAATCCGCGCCTCACTAGTTAGCTAGTAAGCAAATCCGCACTTCACTAGTTAACTAGTGAGCATATCTGTGCCTCACTAGTTAACTAGTGAGCAAATCCGCACCCTACTAGTTAACTTGTTGACATTTTGGGGCCCACTAGTTAACTAGTGAGCATATCTGCACTTTACAAGTTAACTAGTGATGCTTTTTTGCACCTTACTAGTTAACTAGTGGGTGCTTTAGGGCACACTAGTTAACTAGTGAGCAAATCTGCACCTCACTAGTTAACTAGTGAGCAAATCCGCACATCACTAGTTAACTAGTGAGCATATCTGTGCCTCACTAGTTAACTAGTGAGCAAATCCGCACCCTACTAGTTAACTTGTTGACATTTTGGGGCCCACTAGTTAACTAGTGAGCATATCTGCACTTTAGAAGTTAACTAGTGATGCTTTTTTGCACCTTACTAGTTAACTAGTGGGCGCTTTAGGGCGCACTAGTTAACTAATGAGCAAATCTGCACCTCACTAGTTAACTAGTGAGCATATCCGCACCTTACTAGTTAACTTGTGGGCGATTTGGGGCCCACTAGTGAACTAGTGACACTTATTTTGCACCTCACTAGTTAACTAGTGGACATTTGTACCCTCTCTAGTTAACTAGTGAGCAGTTCTGCCTTCACAAGTTTACATGTAAGTGTCACACTGAAGCCACTACTAGTTCACTAGCTGAGGTTCCTCTGGCCAGCATGTTAACTTGTGTGCCGCATGCAAATGTTTGGGGTGGGATTTTACGAAATTCCGCACTGTGATTGGTTGTCATATTTTATTTTGACACAGGGAGCCAATAGAGAGTCTTAATTTGAGAAATTCTCCGCCTCCTAATTAGAATTCTGCGCAACTAGCTAGCTAGTGTGAATGTAGACTTGAACTAGTTTACTAGTATACATTTATGTCCTCACTAGTTAACTAGTTTGGACAATGGATGCATCAACTAGGTAACTAGTGAGCCTGCTGCCATCAACTAGCTAGCTAGTGAGCCATTAATGGTTCACTAGTTAACTAGTGGCACTGACCTACTCCAACTAGTTAACTAGTTAGGAGTTAAGCCTTCACTAGTTAACTAGTGTGCACATTTTGGCCATCAATAGTTAACTAGTGAGACACAAAAAACCTTCAACTAGCTGACTGGTATGCACTTTGGCCTTTACTAGTTAACTAGTGAGCCATTTATGTGACAACTAGTTAACTAGTGAAGCCAAAATGTGTTCACTAGTTAACTAGTGCACATTTATGTCTACCACAAGTTAACTAGTGTGCACATTTTGGCCATCACTAGTTAACTAGTGAGACACAAAAACCTTCAACTAGCTGACTGGTATGCATTTTGGTCTTTACTAGTTAACTAGTGAGCCATTTATGTGTCAACTAGTTAACTAGTGAAGCCAAAATATGTTCACTAGTTAACTAGTGCGCATTTATGTCTACCACAAGTTAACTAGTGTGCACCTTTTGACCCTCACTAGTTAACTAGTGAGACAAATACCTTCAAGTAGCTGACTGCTATGCATTTCTGCTTTTACTAGTTAACTAGTGAGCAGTTTTTGTGTCAACTAGTTAACTACTGAAGCCTAAATGTGTTCACTAGTTAACTAGTGCACATTTCTGCTGTCACTAGTTAACTAGTGGGCACATTTTCACCCTCGATATTTAACTAGTTGACACAAACATGTCTAACTAGTTAACTAGTGGACAGAAATGGCTTACATGTTCATGACAATTCTGGCTGATATCCTGATATCAGAATAAATGCTCATTTGGCTTGCCTTAGATCACTAACCTGGCTCTGATTAGTATCAATCACTCAGTAGGGGAGCAGATTTCATATGATGACATTATTGATGATGTTGCATCAAGGTTAGGTTTTAATTTTAGTTTGTGTTTTCTGTTCTAAGTGCAATGCTGTAGTGATTATCTTTAGTTTGTTACGTGTGAAATATTTTTGCTATTTAGAATATTTATTATCTATTATGTTCATATATTCTTAATATTTAGTTATTGTTTGTTTTTGTATATTTGATTCTATATATTTTGATACAGTATATAATGTATAGTGCTTTACATTCTGACAACTTCATAGTAATTAATGTAAATATGTGCAACTTAGAAAAATGAATGTTCAATAGTCGTTCTAATAAAACATGCCTGTTTGTAGAAAACATGCATGTGTTCATGCAGGTGGGGTGGTGTTGTGGTGGTGGTGGTGGTGGTGGTGGGGGGGGGGGGGGGGGGGGGCGCTCAAAGGGGGCCTCGCCCGGGGAGTAATTCGATGTAGAACCGCCACTGTTTCTGCGTACCGTCACCCAGCCGGCCTGAGGTCCCAGCTGCTCGGGTTCTGCTGGAGGACCGCTACGGGGTGGTTCTGAGCTAGTTAGCCCCTCGCTAGCTAAGTAGCTACGGCTGTTTACGGGTTTTTCAACAGCGTGGAGCCGGGACTCCAATTCCGAAACCCTCGCCTCCAAAGCTACAAAAATGCTACATTTATTACACGTACCGTTATCACTAAAGGAGGCAGAGGAGTAACTAAACATCTGACACAGAGAGCAAGAGATAGGAGACGGAGAAGCAGAGACAGAAGTAGCCATAGCCATGCTGAGGCTAAGCTAACTGGACGAGCAAACTGTTCAGTACCAAATAAACTGCGTGCAAACTCAAATGGTTCCCTAAAAGCTAGGTGGAACAACAGAAAATGTGTGTTTTAGCGTGCTTTTGTGCTACAATAACTCAGAGATATCCAAGTACAGAGAAATTAAATCAGCTTTAGCAAGCCCCAAACACCAAACAGCTACACGTAGTGCAACACTGAAAACAGGAAACAGGAAATGCCCTACCGCCAGATGCTGCACATCAGCCTCTGCTTTTATTACAGACTTTTCTGACCTTTTAGCTGAATATCTCCCCAGGTATGACCAGGTATTATCCTTGGTGATTTTAATATTCGCGTTTGTTGTTTGTCGAATCCTCTGGTGAGAGATTTCTCAGATGTTCTGGTTTCATTTGGCCTCCAGCAACTGGTCAATGTTCCTACTCATGAGCACTCTCACACACTGGATTTAGTTTTATCATTTGGACTGCAGGTGCAGGACTTGGTTGTTCACCCTGTCTGTTTCTCAGACCATTTTTCAGTTGTTTTTAACATCTCTGCCATGTTGCCTTTGGTGAGAAGGCAGGCTTCTCGCTACTCAAGGCACATCTCTCCCTCCACGACTGCCTCACTACTGTCCATCCTGGAGGTTGGATTATCTAATCCTTCCTCATCTGGGATCACCATGGATGTTGATGGGCTTTTAAAATTTTTTTATTTGACTTGTTCTGTTGCCCTGGACTCAGTCGCTCTCCTTAAACTTAAACGGAAGAAAACCACCTCTGATCCTTGGCTGAACAATGAAACACGCAGCCTCAGGCGGCGTTGTAGGGCGCTGGAAAGAAGGTTGAAAAAGGACAAGCTACTAATCTCACAGCAGCTTCTGATGGATGCCCTTGACCTGTATCAGAGAAGTGTTAGATCAGCCAGGAACAAATACTTTGCATGCATAATCTCTCAGCATCAGGGTGATCAGCATAAACTTTATAGCACTGTCAACTCCATCTTGTCAATAACTGAACCTGGTAGTGTTGATCCCTCTATGTCATTGTGTGCTGAGCTCCAGACCTTCTTTCTTCACAAAGTCCGGGACATTAGGGATAGTCTTGTGCAACCAGGATCTGGCTGTCCTGATGTACCACCAGAACCTCCCTCATTCTGTAACTACTCACATAGCTATTAGTGAATTGTCAGATCTGATTGGAAATATGAAACCAGCAGGTTCTCCTGAGGACCCTCTCCCCTCGAGGATGTTGAGCCCCGCCATCTTAGACATTTTTAACTCTAGCTTGGCTACTGGGGTGTTTCCTACTTCTTTTAAAAAGGCGGTTGTGCAACCAATAAAAAAAAAACCTGGTTTAGACAACTCAAACCTTGCAAACTTTCGGCCAATCTCTAAATTACCGTTTTTGTCTAAGGTCCTTGAAAAGATTGTCTTATCCCAGATTGCAGCACACATGAATAGCTTTTCTCTGGTTGATGTGTTCCAGTCTGGGTTTAGGCCACTTCACAGTACTGAATCAGCCCTTCTTCGCGTGACCAACGACATCCTGGTGGCTTCTGACTCTGGGTCGCCTGTTTTGCTCCTATTATTAGATCTTTCTGCAGCATTTGATACCGTTGACCACAAAAATTTGCTGGATAGACTTGAGTCATGGGTAGGGCTTAGGGGTACCTCACTTCAGTGGTTCTGCTCATACCTGTCAAACAGAGTTTTCAAGGTTCAGTTGGGTAATTGTTCCTCTACATTCCTTCCACTTCCATGGGGAGTCCCGCAGGGATCTGTGCTTGGGCCTCTCCTGTTTTCAATCTACATCCTCCCCCTGGGTTTCATCCTGAGGAAATATGGCCTGGGCTATCACATTTATGCAGACGATAGCCAGATCTACCTGGCTTTGAACAAACCAGGCTCCCTCTCTCTTCTGGACCAATGTTTGGCTGAAGTGAGGGTTTGGCTTGCCAACAATTTCCTTCAGCTAAATTATTCTAAGTCTGAGGCACTCCTGATGACCCCTAACAAAACCACACACGTATCTTCTGATTTGGCCACTCTCCCATATGACCTCAAGCAGTGTGTTACCAACCTGGGGGTGAAACTGGATACACACTTTTCCATGGGCCCTCAGATTAATGCAGTGGTCAGATCGTGTTTTTATCAGCTGCGCAGACTAGTTAGCTTAAAACCGATCCTGAAACGAGCACACCTGGAATCTGTAATTCATGCTTTTATCATCTCCCGACTGGATTATGCAAATTCCATTTTAATTGGTTTACGTGCCTCCGCTCTTAACAGACTTCAGGTCGTACAGAAAGCAGCAGCCAGGTTTTTAACAAACACCCCTAGAAGAGACCCTATCACACCTGTACTGGCGCGGCTCCACTGGCTACCCGTAAACTTCAGAGTCAAGTTTAAAATCCTGACTTGAATCCTGACCTGAACGGTCTGGCTCCAGATTACCTGTCGGATCTTGTGACTCGTTATGTGCCAAACCGGGTGTTGAGGTCTGCTGATTGCCTGCTGCTTCGCGTTCCAACAATGAAATACAAAACGCGGGGGCAGCGTGCTTTTGTCCATGCTGCTCCGACACTCTGGAATGCTCTTCCTCTTTCAGTGAGGCTGGCACCATCCCTCCTCCAGTTCAAGTCCCTACTTAAGGCTTACTTTTATGACCAGGCATTTTTAAATCCCTGACTTTTATTATTTTACCATGTGTCTTTTATTGACCGTGATTATCTGCCTTGTTGTGCATTTTATTGTTGACTGTGTGTTGTTTTATATTGTGTTTTTACTTTTTATTCTGTACAGCACTTTGGTCGGCTGCCATGCCGTTTTTAAATGTGCTTTATAAATAAAGTTGGTATGGTATGGTATGGTATGGTTGGTATGTAATGCTCCCAGAGGTAAGATTGTAAATATCTGTGAGGTTTAGGAATGGGAGGACTTTATTTGGTCATTGTAGTCAATATTTTATTCCTTTTGAATGTAAAAAAAAATTAATAATAATAATAAAGTGTGTTTCTAACAGCAACACAAGGTATGACTGGATAATTTCACTCTTTTCCAGATCCTAATAGCCATCCTCCAAGAAGAAGGACTCACACGGCTTCAAGCAGAAGTCATGATGGCCAGGGGAAACCTTTAAACCCAACACATTCTCACTCCCAGCGCGTCAAAAACAAACGCTTGGTCAGCCACCCCTCCACGTCAGACCCCTGTCCCTATATGATTGCGGTTTTAAGTAATGAATCAGGCTGGGAGTTTTTAAAAGCCTCAGGAATCTTTTGCAGGTGTTTAGAGTTAATTAGTTGATTCAGATGATTAGATTAATAGCTCGTTTAGAGAACCTATGCCAAAATCATCAATATTAGAAACAATGAAAGGCTTGAACTACTTCAGTTGTGTAATGAATCTAATATATATGAAAGTCTAATGTTTATCAGTACAATACAGACAATAATTAACTTTATCACAGTATGCTACTTTTTTGAGAAGGACCTGTGGATTGGAGTCCTCAGACAGAATCAAAGTCTTGGAAGAAAACACATAGTACCTGGGAAAACCAGAGTTTCAGGAGAAAACCAGACAAAGCTGGTGTGCCAGAAAAAATCCATAGTACCCGGAAAAAAATCATTTTAGGATTATCAGGAGAAAACTATACCACCTGAAGAAAGTGTCGGGAGAAAATGGACTGCCAAGAGTAAACCAGAGAAAACTGGATAATCTGGAGCTAACTGGAGTCATAGTAGCTACATGAAGAAAACTGGATTATCAAGAGAAAACTGAACAGCCTGAGGATAGTACCCAGAGAAATTTCCATCATGCATAGCAGTCTATGTGGTAAACAAAACTATTTTCACAACCTTCAAATATTACTAGAAATACCTGAAAACGACTAACTGTTGGTTCTCTTTAGAAAACCAACTCATTTAGGCTGATTTTCCTTGTGTGAATGTTGAGTTGCATTTTTTTTTCTGTGAGAAACAACACTATGAAACCATCCACAGTTTACGTGTAAAAATCAGCTGTGCGCTACTAATCAATGGAGGATTCAATGGCCAAACACCTGAGAGTTAATTCTCACCTAATTGATGAACTAATAAATCCTGGCTCAGCTTCTCTCACTGATTCTTTGCACAAGTCACAATTTAAATAGAAGGCTTTGGTTGACCAAAGCTAAGAAAAAGGAAGAGGGGGTAGTTTTTCAAGGGAGTGACTCTTGTACAAATATAACTGTATCACTGAGTAACCCTGTAAAGTTAAATTATGATATAAATTCTAATCTCAAGATGAGTTGAGAAGTACAGCTTTACCAAAGGAAAGGCGAAAGGAGGTTATCACAGTGAAAGTCCTGGTCCTGAATAAAAATCATTAACTACCTACAGAACAAACTCAACACAGATGACCATGAAATGAAGACAAAAAACATGAGAGTCTGAACTAAGTGAAATCACTGAATCCATCAAATGGGCTCACTGTGTCTTTGTGATAAAGTAAAATGACTTTAAACTTTTTGGAAGACAAATGTTATGGTTGGAGTCCATGGACATTGGTAAGCTGCCCAACACAGCACAAATGACCAGAAACGAAAATAAAAACAGAAACACAAACTAAAATGGCATTAAATGTGACAGTAGGGTTCCACTGAGTAGAAATGTGCATTGTAATTAAAAAGGGAAAACTGAATCATAACATCTGCAATGCACTTAGTTATGGTACAGGAGTTAGACGTTTCATTTCATTCATTTAATTTATTTATTTATAAAGACCCTTCTGCGACCAATGCAGACGCCCAAGGTGCTGAACACAACACAATAAAAACATAAAACCATCAGAATAAAATAAAACAATTGTAAAACCAACATAAAAAATAATTAAGAGAGGAGAGTAAAAACAAAAAATAAAATCCTGAAAAAGATTAAGAGGCCGGGGCAATGAAACCGGGTAAAAATTGCTAATCCTAGAATGCCTTGACAAAAAAATGGGTCTCAAGGCGAGACTTAAAAACCCCCCAATGAGGGTAACTGACGCACCACCAAAGGCAACTGGTTCCAAAGTGTAGGTGCCAACACCGAGAACGCACGGTCCCCCCGTGACCTGCACTTAGTGCGTGGAACGATCAACAGCTCCCCGCCGGCTGAGCGAAGGGCCCACGAGGGGGCATGTCCATGCAAAAGGTTGCCAAGATATGCTGGAGCAGTTCCTTGTAAGGCCTTGTATGTCAGTACTAAGATCTTAAATTTTGCCCTGTATTGCACAGGCAGCTGATGAAGAGATGCCAACACAGGGGTGATATGCTCCCTGCGCCTAGTGCCTGTTACAAACCTAGCGGCTGAATTTTGTACTAACTGCAAGCGTGTTACCGCGCTGTGACTAGGCCGACATACAGTGCATTGCAGTAGCCGAGCCTTGAAAGAATAAAAGCGTGTGTGACAGTCTCTAAATGTACTCTGGACAGCAGGGGCTTAATTCTGGCTAGTCGGCGTGAGTTAAAAAAACACGATCGCACAACCTGGTTGATTTGCGCGTCAAATTTAAGGGCTGAGTCCAATTGCACTCCCAAATTTCGGATGGTGGTCTTCACATTAGATCAGACCTGGGCATTTTACGGCCCGCGGGCCACATCCGGCCCTTTGGTTGACTTTGACCGGCCCGCGTAAGGTTAATTGGAAATTACAAAATAAATGTATTTTCTCATTTTACCTCATGCATGGGCTAAGGCTGCATTGCTTTTATTTTGAAGTTGTTTTTTACGTGCACAATGACGCAATACGTATAGCAGGGGTGGGCAATTATTTTTTCCATGGGGCCACATGAGAAATAGAAAATATTGTGGAGGGCCAGGCCAAAAGGCTGAAGTCAATTATGCATAATATTAATGGTATTTCTTTATAAAAAGCAGTAAATACCATTGTTTCTTCAAGCTGGTAAGAGTAGACTATATGTTATAAATGAGCAAAAAGGAAAAAGTGAGGTTGTCTTACAAAAATGTGATTTATTCAAATTTCCCAAGGCAATGGTAAACAAAGTGTGCACATTTGGTTTTTGTTAAACATTTGTGACTTATATTAGTTAACAGTTTCAGTCACATTCACTCCAAAACACATTCTGAGTTTCAAATATTGTTGGAAAGAGGTTCTTAGCATTCTACAGACACACAGTATTGTCTGTAAAATAAAATCACTGAACTGTGATCTTGAGAAAGAGGTTTAAAAAAAGTGTCCCAGTTCACTGCTAGTTGCCTACATTTGTGGTCCAAACACCTTATTTTGTGTTTTTAAGTGATTTTTTTCTTATTCAGTGAGAGAAATCTAGTCTCTGCTGGGCTTTAACGAGTGCATCAAAGTCAGGTTGAATGTCTGAGGTGGAGAAGCGAAGCACAGCTGACAAATGATCATCAGTGAGAGAGGATCTATACCTGGATTTTGTAAACTTCATCATTGAAAATGTTTGTTCACAAATGTAGGTAGAGCTGAAGAGAACCAACATCTTCTGAGAATGTCTCTTCAGGTTTGGAAAGTCCTCCTTAAGAGAAGAGTAGAAATCCAGCAGAGATCCTGAATCTCTGCTTTCAAGTCCCAAACCCTCTTCAGCACTTTCCCCAGGCTGAGCCAGCTGACAGCTGTGTGGAGTCCTCCACAAGAGCCACAAACTGTCTGTGATCCATTGCCCGCGCCCTGATGAAGTTTATTATTTTAGTAACAACATCAGTAACATGGTTGATTTTTAGCACTGACTTGCACAACACATGTTGGTGTATAATTCAATGCAAAAACACCTATTTTTGATCTGCATCGATTTCTGTCACTTTATCTTGCATGCGTTTCAAAAGTCCGACATTTTTCCATGTAAAGCCGGGCGTACACTGTGCAACTTTTTCACTTGCAGCACTCAGCTTCAGCTCAAACGACTTCCTTGCAGAGCAGATCTCACGAGTCATGTGCTCACACTGTACGACCCAGTTCTCGGATGCGACCTGACTGCTCACACTGTACGTCTGGTAGCAACACTTCGGCCCTAAAAATGTGCTAAAAATAGCAGTTTTTACTCAACACGTCAGAGTTTTTTGTCTTGTCTTGCCTGTTGTCCTTCGGGAGTGCTGCAGGAGGACACACAGGGATTTATAGGGGTTGGATGAGGAAAACGAAATAAAGAAAGTAAATCTGTGTTTTGTGATCAGTTTAATTTGACATGAACACGACAAACACGCTTTCTTGACAATCTTTGTGAGTAAAAAAAACGTGTAGAAACAAAAACGAACAGCGTGTGTTATTAGGGAAATAGCGAGCGACCGGCGTTGATGCAGGATTGCGCGCGCATGCGCCGTGAGCGGTTCTGATACTTTTTGGGTCGCAGCTGCTCGCAGCGCCGCTTCAACAGTGCGATACCCTCACGAGGGACGAGCGAAATATTAAACACACCAGAGTGCGACCACACGACTGCTGATCGGCGGCTGGTCACGTGGTGTTAATCGCCTCTCGTAACCCCCTGTACACTACACGACCGCTCGGCGCAAAACTCGCCCCGATGTCGTGGCTTCTCGCACGACTGGAAAATCGGCTCAAAAAAGTGAAAAAGTCGCACAGTGTACGCCCGGCTTGAGATTTGGACAACCGTCTGTTGTGACACCTGACAGTCTCTCCCATTTCAATCCCAGAGTGTCCATGCACGCATTTACCTCTGTAGAAACATCACTCCCTGTCGTTGTCCCTTTCATCGACCGCATTGCTGCCCGCTCCTCTGTGAGCTTGAAGTCCGTTATCCCCGGACAAATACGAGCAGCTGGGCTGTGTCCCGGACATCACAGCTCCCGTCTAATGAGAAAAAGTCAAAACTTGCCACTTCACGTTGCAGCTGAAGCTCCAGGTTCCCCGCAATGTCCTCGATCCTCCTGGTCACGGTTCGCCTGGACAGCGGGATTTGCTCAAATGCGCCTTTTTTTTCAGGGCATATTAGTGCGGCAGAGTCCACCACGCACTCTTTGACAAACTCTCCCTCCGAAAACGGCTTGCTGTTTTTAGCTATTTTGTGGGATATCACAAAGCTGGTCCTGGTTGCTGCATCCCTGGATGTGTGAAGCTTAGTAAAACAGCCTTGCTGCTTTTGCAACTTTGCAAGCAAAGCTTCGGATGTCCGTGCCCTCTCAGCTCTCAGCATCAGACAAGTTCTTGTATTTTTCCGAGTGTTTCTTGTCGTAATGCCGACTCAAATTGTAGTCCTTAAACACGGCAATCTCCTCCCCGCAAACCAAACACACGGCTTTACCTCCGACTTCAGTAAAAAAAATACTTAGCAGTCCAATTTTTGTTGAAAATCCTGCATTCGGCATCTTTCTTTTTTTTTTTTTTTTTTTTTTTTTTTTTTGCATGAGCGGACATTTCTCAGGCTACAATCACCATGTCAACCGCGGGCACTTGTTGCTATACGTATTGCGTCATTGTGCACGTAAAAAACAACTTCAAAATAAAAGCAATGCAGCCTTAGCCCATGCATGAGGTAAAATGAGAAAATACATTTATTTTGTAATTTCCAATTAACCTTACGCGGGCCGGTCAAAGGCTGTGTCTCAATTCAGGGTCTGCATCCTACGTCGGCCGGATTCGTCGGCCGGTTACGTCACAGCGCCGCGACTAGGCCTGTCCCAATTGGAAGACTCCTTCAAATGCGGTCGACGAATGCGGCCTTCTTTTCGCCTGAATGAAGGATGGGTCCGGTGTATCCTTCAACAGGTAGCATTTCCCAAGATGCCTTGCGGGCCGGCAGGCAGAAAAACTTAAAAACAATGGCGGACAGCGAAGCGGGAGCTGTCGGAGAGGATTGCGCATATAAATGTAAGTATAAACTTGAAAACTGTTAGGTTAAGGACTTTTTGTGATACATGAACGTTATTTTAGTTAAAAATGTTACAGTAAAAGTGCTTGTATTGTGGTCTCGGCTCGTATGTTCGGCCGCGCTCGGTGTCGTACTTCTCCCGCTACGTTTTCCCCCTGATTTTAATAGAAGTTTGTATTTTAGGAACAAAAGAGAAAACCAGGGAATGTATTAAGCTTAGGGCGGAGATGGACCACATGATCACCGGAGCAAAGTATTCGGCGGCTGTGGCATGGAGGTACAATAACATCTCATATTTTAAAAACTCGTTTGAGTTTATTTTTTCTGCGAAAACATGAAAGGAATAACCCGTTGTCCTCTTTTCTCTTCCTGTTTCTTTTTCTTACATGTTTGTTAAGACTATTCTGGAGAAAATGGGCATCCAGGGGAAGGTGCCAACGATGACCAGCTTCTGGAGCTGATCAGGGAGGACATGAGGCTGCAGAGGAAACGGGAGAGAAGGAATAACTTTGACAGCTTTTTACTTTGCTAGAAAAAAATGGTTAATAAAGATTAAACATGTACATATAAAAGAAATATCTAAATAAAATCAGTTCTGCATTAAACTCTTGAATTTTATTTTTGTTTACAAATGAGAATTGTTTAATATTACAGGGTATCCGCTGGGCCTTGAAGCGTCTTAAAAGGTGATAAATCGGTTTTGGTCAAATTAAGACCCTTAGAAAGTATTAAAAACTAAACTATTATCACATCTTTGCTCAGGCTCAGCTTGTCGAAAGTATTTTCTCTGAATTAGCTCTCCAACAGTCAAGGAAATGATTAACCCCCAGAGACCCACGGTTGTAACATTACAACATCAGATTTAAGTCTACAAGAATAAACCTTCCCCATTTTTTTTCTTTTTAAAACCACATTTACATTGCTAATAGGTCCTATTGTTCAGTTCTGCAACACTATTGGCTGTTAAAATGTGTAAATAGGCCTGTTTATCTGGCCTCCTAGAACAACATGTGAAAGGTTAAAAAAAGATTTTGCAGTTGTTTTCTAAATTTGGATCTCTGGGGGTTAAAAAGCTAAATAAAACGTCGAGCTCCATCGTTTAAAGTTCCTTCTCCCTTCTGCCCAGCGGTTCCACGGTTGCTAGGCGACGGAACGTTCGCGGAGGGAGTTCATGAAGGCTAGGCCTGTCCAAATTCACAGCCGTTAACATCCGGTCTACCCGGCCGACGGAGGACGCAGCCCACGTCGGCCGGGTGGGCTGGGTCCTTCGAAGGATGCAGACCCTGAATTGAGACACAGCCAAAGTCAACCAAAGGGCCGGATGTGGCCCGCGGGCCGTAAAATGCCCAGGTCTGACGTATAGCAACAAGTGCCCGCGGTTGACATGGTGATTGTAGCCTGAGAAATGTCCGCTCATGCAAAAAAAAAAAAAAAAAAAAAAAAAAAAAAAGAAAGATGCCGAATGCAGGATTTTCAACAAAAATTGGACTGCTAAGTATTTTTTTTACTGAAGTCGGAGGTAAAGCCGTGTGTTTGGTTTGCGGGGAGGAGATTGCCGTGTTTAAGGACTACAATTTGAGTCGGCATTACGACAAGAAACACTCGGAAAAATACAAGAACTTGTCTGATGCTGAGAGCTGAGAGGGCACGGACATCCGAAGCTTTGCTTGCAAAGTTGCAAAAGCAGCAAGGCTGTTTTACTAAGCTTCACACATCCAGGGATGCAGCAACCAGGACCAGCTTTGTGATATCCCACAAAATAGCTAAAAACAGCAAGCCGTTTTCGGAGGGAGAGTTTGTCAAAGAGTGCATGGTGGACTCTGCCGCACTAATATGCCCTGAAAAAAAAGGCGCATTTGAGCAAATCCCGCTGTCCAGGCGAACCGTGACCAGGAGGATCGAGGACATTGCGGGGAACCTGGAGCTTCAGCTGCAACGTGAAGTGGCAAGTTTTGACTTTTTCTCATTAGACGGGAGCTGTGATGTCCGGGACACAGCCCAGCTGCTCGTATTTGTCCGGGGATAACGGACTTCAAGCTCACAGAGGAGCGGGCAGCAATGCGGTCGATGAAAGGGACAACGACAGGGAGTGATGTTTCTACAGAGGTAAATGCGTGCATGGACACTCTGGGATTGAAATGGGAGAGACTGTCAGGTGTCACAACAGACGGTTGTCCAAATCTCAAGCCGGGCGTACACTGTGCGACTTTTTCACTTTTTTGAGCCGATTTTCCAGTCGTGCGAGAAGCCACGACATCGGGGCGAGTTTTGCGCCGAGCGGTCGTGTAGTGTACAGGGGGTTACGAGAGGCGATTAACACCACGTGACCAGCCGCCGATCAGCAGTCGTGTGGTCGCACTCTGGTGTGTTTAATATTTCGCTCGTCCCTCGTGAGGGTATCGCACTGTTGAAGCGGCGCTGCGAGCAGCTGCGACCCAAAAAGTATCAGAACCGCTCACGGCGCATGCGCGCGCAATCCTGCATCAACGCCGGTCGCTCGCTATTTCCCTAATAACACACGCTGTTCGTTTTTGTTTCTACACGTTTTTTTTACTCACAAAGATTGTCAAGAAAGCGTGTTTGTCGTGTTCATGTCAAATTAAACTGATCACAAAACACAGATTTACTTTCTTTATTTCGTTTTCCTCATCCAACCCCTATAAATCCCTGTGTGTCCTCCTGCAGCACTCCCGAAGGACAACAGGCAAGACAAGACAAAAAACTCTGACGTGTTGAGTAAAAACTGCTATTTTTAGCACATTTTTAGGGCCGAAGTGTTGCTACCAGACGTACAGTGTGAGCAGTCAGGTCGCATCCGAGAACTGGGTCGTACAGTGTGAGCACATGACTCGTGAGATCTGCTCTGCAAGGAAGTCGTTTGAGCTGAAGCTGAGTGCTGCAAGTGAAAAAGTTGCACAGTGTACGCCCGGCTTTACATGGAAAAATGTCGGACTTTTGAAACGCATGCAAGATAAAGTGACAGAAATCGATGCAGATCAAAAATAGGTGTTTTTGCATTGAATTATACACCAACATGTGTTGTGCAAGTCAGTGCTAAAAATCAACCATGTTACTGATGTTGTTACTAAAATAATAAACTTCATCAGGGCGCGGGCAATGGATCACAGACAGTTTGTGGCTCTTGTGGAGGACTCCACACAGCTGTCAGATGGCTCAGCCTGGGGAAAGTGCTGAAGAGGGTTTGGGACTTGAAAGCAGAGATTCAGGATCTCTGCTGGATTTCTACTCTTCTCTTAAGGAGGACTTTCCAAACCTGAAGAGACATTCTCAGAAGATGTTGGTTCTCTTCAGCTCTACCTACATTTGTGAACAAACATTTTCAATGATGAAGTTTACAAAATCCAGGTATAGATCCTCTCTCACTGATGATCATTTGTCAGCTGTGCTTCGCTTCTCCACCTCAGACATTCAACCTGACTTTGATGCACTCGTTAAAGCCCAGCAGAGACTAGATTTCTCTCACTGAATAAGAAAAAAATCACTTAAAAACACAAAATAAGGTGTTTGGACCACAAATGTAGGCAACTAGCAGTGAACTGGGACACTTTTTTTAAACCTCTTTCTCAAGATCACAGTTCAGTGATTTTATTTTACAGACAATACTGTGTGTCTGTAGAATGCTAAGAACCTCTTTCCAACAATATTTGAAACTCAGAATGTGTTTTGGAGTGAATGTGACTGAAACTGTTAACTAATATAAGTCACAAATGTTTAACAAAAACCAAATGTGCACACTTTGTTTACCATTGCCTTGGGAAATTTGAATAAATCACATTTTTGTAAGACAACCTCACTTTTTCCTTTTTGCTCATTTATAACATATAGTCTACTCTTACCAGCTTGAAGAAACAATGGTATTTACTGCTTTTTATAAAGAAATACCATTAATATTATGCATAATTGACTTCAGCCTTTTGGCCTGGCCCTCCACAATATTTTCTATTTCTCATGTGGCCCCATGGAAAAAATAATTGCCCACCCCTGCATTAGATGCTAAAGGACCCAGATTCACAGCATCGTATGGGCGTGTAAACATGCCAGGGTTAAGTACAATTACTTCAGTCTTAGCATCAGACTTAAATCTGTATTATGGTGTGCTGCCATGGTTTAAGTCCAGCAGCAGGTGGCCTTAAAACACTGGAAAATTGTCAGAAAGTTAAACTTTTGAGCAAAGGCAGACAGGCGTTAGAGGATTCTGTGCACTGCTCGGCATTATCTGAAGAGAAAAAGACATTTGTCAAACGTTAAAGAAGATTTTCGACCACAGCAGTTGTAAGTTAGCCTGGCCAGCCAGACGCTCTCTGTTTAATTCTGTGCAGAACAGGGAGCATCTGGCTGGCTAGTGTTGGTCTCTCTTCCGTTAGACCAAGCACGGGTACGGAGTAGATGGAGTTAAACACCTTTTAAGTTGACAGAACGAGGAGACAAATGATCAGAAGTCCATTCACTGTTTCGCCGCTCATGAGGGGGAGAGTCTCTGCAGCAAGTCCCGCGACCTGCTCTTGCCAGATGCTTCGGACAGACTCTCCCCGTTCTGCTGAAAACGGCTGATTTTTATTGAAGATTACAGGAATGTTACATACGTAGTTTGCCATACACACACGTAATTCTGCCATCTGCACCTGCAGACGCACGTCAGCTAATAGCCTTGTTAATGAAAGACCAATTCATCCCAAGGACATGCAACCTTGAGATGATCAGGACACATCCTGCAACATCCTTTGCTAACAAAGACAGTTGTTCTTGTATTGAGGAACTGAAGGAAGGAACGCTTTCACTCCCTTATGCAGCTGTTCAGCTTGAGCAGAAAAGGCACAGAGAGGTCTTTGATATTATAACAAGATTCCATGAAAAGGCATATAATAATGTATTTATGATAATATATAAGGGGCAAAAGTGAGAGATACATATTTAATCATATAAAAGAGCTTATAATAATATATGAAAGAGCTTATATGAGAGATATATATTTTCAATCCCCCTTTTGAACTCTTTTAAGAGTTCAATAAAGATATAAGAAATCAAAACAATAACACCAAATTCCATCAAAAAGAATCCAATAAGCAAAGTTTTAAAATACCAATACAAACAACCAATCAGATTACATTTACTCATCTTTCTAGCAGTAAACTAATACAAAAAACATGATCATACTTTCAACTGAACATGTTACAACATGTATGGATCGCATGCAACTCCATATGAGGGCGAAAAACCCTAATTATCATATGTTTATAGGGAAAATTCCCCCATGTCCCCCCATTTGTCATATCTCAATTTTGGGGCGAACGCCTGTTGGCATAGAGTGTGCATGCCTAGGACATCAATGATCAAAAGAAATAAAAACAACACAATCAAAAAACTCATAGAAATAAACAGTTTAAGGGATTGTTACAGAAATCACTCAATATTCTCACACTCTAACAACATCTTCTTCATCATGAGAGTCATCACTTTCATCAGAGGGTTCCCCTCCCAAATAGATTTTAGGATTGGCTAGTAACAAGGGCATCTGGATAATTGGGTCAGCAGGTGGAGGAGAGATGGCAGTGGTGATCAATATGTGCATTCAGAATTGAGTTTGGAAATGCAATGAGTGTAAACATATATCTAATACTAAACAGGTAAATGAATAATAATATAAAATGAGTAGTGGGTATAAAATATAATCCTTGTAAAATAAATTAGGGTGTTAAATAGAACCCTTGTAGAATGTTCATAGGGTGGTTACTTCTTCCCCCTGTTGAGGTCCTTTCACTGGCTCCAGGCAGCTGCAGGGGGTGATGATGTCAAGATTCTCGTCCTGCAGGATGTGGTGGCAGCTTGGCATGCTACCTCGTCCCGCAGAATTGGTAGCTTGGCACGCTACTGCAGTCAGCTACTTCTCTTCCTGGTTTTTGGATCCTTTTTCTGGTTAGGCAGATGTCAGCTGCTTCTCTTCCAGGTTAGGCTCCTCCCGTCCAGCCGGACAGCGTGTGACGTCCTCTCCGTGATCCTGTATGGCTCGGTCCACCTTGGTTCCGTCCACTTCCTTTTGGTGACTTTTAGCAGGACCCAGACGCCTGGCACCGAAGACGAAGCCTCTTCGTGTGTGTAGTTTTGGTCCAATGAAGGCTTTCTCGGCTTGTGCAGTCCTTGATCTCGGCAGATAGTTGGTAGGAAGATTCACACTCCGGCCGGACCAGAAGTTCCCCGGACCGATTGCCTAGGGATTAGAGGTTATGCACAAAAATGTCCTAGCTCTTACTGACCCTAGCCTCTGATACCTTCAACATCAGACACATACAGTTACGAACAGCAAGCGCAATTAAAGGTACAGTGACATCACGACATGGACACACAGACACACAAACACATACACATGCACATACACAGAGAGAGAGGGAGAGAGTAAGAATGTGTGTGGGAGAAAGAAATGTGTGGGATCCATTTTGCCACCAGCATCTCCACCTGTGTCACAGAGAAAAAATTGCAAAGAAATTAAAACATAAAGCAAACAACAATAATTCAATGAGTATAAATGATCAAACTAAAATATACAACCATGCATGGGTTTTATAACAGTTCCGGCAACACTGGAGAGGAAGCCTTGTACAATGAATTCTTAAGATGTCCTTCATCAATTAGAGGTTATAACCAAATTGTTTCAGGATCCTGAATTTGAATTTGAATTGGTTAATTTACTCAGAATAGTCCAATGTCTTTGTTGATGTTTCTCAAGGCTCGGCCATGCCCATATAGATAAATAAGCAAACAAACAAGACAAACACAGTCAAACACACGGTCCATACACGTCTCTGTGCCCTCACACACCAAGCAAATGTCAGACTGAAGCGAAAGTGTGAAATACTTAACCTAACGCTAAATCAGTGGAAAGAAAAAATAAGACCTAAAGCGTGTAATCAAATTAATCCAACAAAACTTCCCATAACTGCTGTTCTAAACTCACGTTGCGATGTGATCTCTCCAATTAGAAATTAGGACAATCACTTTACTATCAATTCAACCAAAAAGTTTCAGGTTGTCCCTTACCTAAACTACTTGTCTTTCTTACCTTCTTTATTTTATTATTTTTTTAAGAACCTCACTTAGCACAAGAAATCCTAAGAATTAATTCACTACTTAAGGTTAATTTGTAAATAACGAAACTGCAGTTACAGGTTTGTTTGTGCATAGTATTGGTAATCAGCAGTTTTTTTTTTCCTTATCTCCACATCTAGAAGTGTGTTTCTGTGCTACTTCTCCATCTATAACACAAGTTAGTATCATCCTTAAAGCATCTGAAATTAAGCTGCATTGCTAAATCAATAACGTGATTTGTGCTAAGAAATACTCCCCTATCCTCTTCCTTTTTCCAGTGGCGCTGAATGACAGATTTTAGATCAATTTAACGTTTTATCACTATTACGTTTCATTTAATTAATTTTGCTTTTTCTCTCTTATTTTTGTCTATTTATTTATTTATGTTATTTACTTATTTATCATGCCATCCTGTGATGATAATCTTAAAGACTTTTTAGCCAATTGTCGTCAAAAAGGCCATTTAAAAATATTATGTTAAAGATTTCACAAGATAAAAATGTGAACATAATTTTTATCGAATGAGGGGTACAATTATTCAATATTTTTGTGACATTATTTTCTACGTTAGAACTTACAGCTGATAGAAAAATATAGGATCAGCTAGGTTTGGCTAGATCTGTTGGGAAACTCAACGGAGCTGAAACAACACTGTTGTCTCGGATGAGATGTTCCATGAATCATTTAGTCAGCTGAATGCCAAATTATTCATTTAATGTTTATTTTTATGCAATGAATGGAATGGGATGGAACGTTACTATAAACTATCCGGAAATTTGCGCATGTTTGCTCGAAGGAGAGAACTGTTGAAGCCTAAAGCGTTCTCCTAGACTTATAAATAGACACCGTTTCCTTAACCAATGAAAATAAGTGATGACGCTGATGTATTCCGTTTTGAAAAGAAAATAAGGCTTTACTGCATGTCCGCTGCAGCTGAGAATCCTAGGACAATAAAGATTATATTGACGTCCAATGGTGAGTTGGGCTGAAATCCAGGTTACTAATCCTATTATTTATTTATTTATTGATATTATTATTATCTTTTTTTTTTAGGCTAACTTTCTCAGTTAACTATGTTCTACAGTAGTTTAGTAAATTTTCCACAGTTCTGACATTTCATCAATTCAACTGGTTGTTGCCAAAAAGCCTTGTTCATTACCTGACTGCAGCAAGCACTCTTTTACTGGGTGTAACCATAGGAAACAGTCTCTTTTGAGCCTCTCTTTGTAAGTCCAGGATGACCACCGTCATTGATTAAAGTTCACATGTTAGCACACATGCTCCCCCTTTTGTACTTTGTTTCATCAGCAGCAGGGCAAATAAGTTTCTGCCTCTTTGTCCATCTTGTAGTGCTCCCCGTCTTGATGTTATAAGTCACAGTTTTTGGTGAGGGCTTCCAGGTTCTCTTTGTATAGAAGTCAGAGCCAAACATTCTTTGCAGCTGGTTGTGACAGGCCCACCCAGTAAAGTTCATGCCTCCACAATGCACAGCAAACGTTTTCCTTAAATATGTTGATTGAGTTGAAAGGACAGAACTTTCTCTTTTACAAATCAAAATCAACGAAGGTTTCTAATATTTAGTCGACTTTATTGACTCAAAGGTAAATCTAGACTATTTCCTATGCACAATTTTTCTGACTCGTCAAATCGGTTCTACACAGGTTTTAAACTTTAGGCACAATCTATCCCAAATGCAAGATCCCTCCTTTCATTTTTTATTTATCTATTTTATTTTGGGAAAATAACTACCAGTTTTTAACTCAAAACAGCCTAGTACAGTTTCTAGCCAGGTTACAGGAAATAATACTTAGTTTATCTGTTTTTTCATTATTCAGCATCTCAAAATCCAGCCATTAACGTTAATGGTTCTTAAAGTTGAGGCAAGACAATTATTGGATTTTGTTTTATAGCAAGATTTAACAAATATTTTATTTCCTTACTGATTATTTGTTAATTTTATGGTTTTCATAAAGATGATCCTGAGAGGTTCAGAGCTGCTTTTCGCAGCACCCTGTGCTATTTTTAGACTGCGGAACTCCTGTGTGTAAAAGTGGGTGGAGTCAGGTCCTCAGGCTGAAACTCCAGTCATTCTCACTAGATCTGTCCGAGAGGAAGGATCTCCTGAATACCCTAACCAGAAGCCTTAAGGTACGTCCAAAACACCGAAAAATATCCTTTCTAAAGTCACAAATTGCTTAAAACTGCATGTTACACAGAAAAACTGTGAGAGCGAGGGAGTCCAGCTGACTCCACGGCCCATAATCAGACAAAATACTTCCTTTATAACCACAACCATACAACTTTTGTATTTTAAAGGATTTTCTTGTCCTCACACTAACGATAAATTCTTTTTCTATTGTTTCCACAGTCTCTCGAACTAAATAACCGTCTAGCAAAAACATGGACCGCACCCTGTTTCTCAAGCAGCTGCTCCCTCTATTAAAAACTGAGTCATTCAGAAGATCCAGCGAAAGCAGCTCATGCAAGAAGACACGCATCCACTCATTCACATGGCACAGACGACATTCTTTGTTTGTCACAGTCTTTTTTTTTAAAGTAAGTCAGTTCGTCACTTATTTATTCTCTCTATATATATATAATATTTTAAGCACAGAATTTATTTAACACTGCACTGGTTATTTTCAGAATTTAATGCTTACTATGCTTTTAAGCAGGCCTTATGTAACATTAGAGCAAATCCAATTGCAATTTTTTTGAGAGCGCTCTGAGGAATAGTTTATATATTTATTTTCTGCAGATCTGTTTTGATTTTACTGTTTAGCAGCTATATGACTATATTTCTAAAATAAAGCTGTCATTTACATCCTTACTTGCGTTTCTTGGTGGTTTTTTCCCTTTTTTCATCTCCAGGTCACTTAACCCCCAGATCAGGGTCACTTACATGCTGCCCCGCACACAAATGATTATCACGCTTGTACACTACATATGTGTATATATGTATACACATATACATACATACACACATACATATACATATGTTACTTTGAAAACCTTTTATTTATTAACTGGTGGTGTTCTGTTCAAAGACTGATCAGAACAGGGTTGCAGAATTTGAATTTTGCGTAGCTCCAAACATTAATTTTAGCACTGCAGTGTAATTTACATAGACGAGTTGCAACTTTTTAAAGCTCTTATTTATTTTATTTATTTATTTTCTGGTACCGCATCAGGCCTTCACACACACACCCAGCGCTGTACACTCACACGCACACACATGGAGCTCCCAAAACTCTGCTCTGCATTCTGCACTCTCCTAGTGCTGCACTTTCAATCCAGAGCCGTAAGCAGCCTCTTGCTGCGCCTCACACACACAGGCTGAACTCAGCTTACACACACAGGAAGCTTGTCTACAGCTGTGCCTTTTTTCTCTTGATTCTGCAGCCTTCACTTCCCAAATCTTTCTCCAGTTACCTCTACTGTTAACATCTACCCCTTTTTTCTTCATCGCCTCTTCCGCTGACTTTCTCAATAAAACCTTATTTCTCGTGGCTTCAACTGGGCTGCTTGTCATATTTAAACATTGCTCATTTTATGCAAAAACAGCCAAAAGCACGCAGAAATAGCCAAAAGCACTGCTCTCTTCACACAGAAGCAGTCAAAACATTTATCATCTTATGCAAAAACAGTTACCTCAGAACATTTTTCTCATCTCATGCAAAAGGTCCTTGACCTTAAAAATCCAGGGAGCTCTCTTTAGCCTCCCCTTCCCTTAACATAAAACCAGGTCCTTGACCTTAAAATCCAGGGAGCTCTCTTTAGCCTCCCCTTCCCTTAACATAAAACCAGGTCCTTGACCTGTGGACTTTTAGGGTTCCCACACCTATGGATCCAGCCAAGCATTATATAACCTCGTTATATATTCTATCCGCTCGTCAGCAAATAGTGTGGTCAGCCACGACCTGGAAATGGAACTTTAGAGCTATTCTATTAGCCCTGGGTCACCATCCCTTCTTCTGTACTATTTCCTTTTCTCATTTACTCATTATACCATTAGAAAAATTCTCATTTCATTTCACCATTAAACCATTACAAAAAATCTCTTATTCTTTCTGCACTTGTCTCCACTTTCTTCTCCAACTATTATTTTAGGACCACAGCTACTATGATTCCGGACACAAAAGGCTTTGGATAAATCCAATGAGCAGATTTTAGAAAATAAGGTTCTGCTCACCTTGTTTTCCACCGCGGTGTTCTGTGCCAAGATCGTTCACTGGGTCGGTTGGTCAAATTGTCCTCCAAAAACTCCTTTTTCTTCAAAAAGAAAAAATCCTGTTCGTGACGCCAAATTTGTTGGTCTCTCTTCCGTTAGACCAAGCACGGGTACGGAGTAGATGGAGTTAAACACCTTTTAAGTTGACAGAACGAGGAGACAAATGATCAGAAGTCCATTCACTGTTTCGCCGCTCATGAGGGGGAGAGTCTCTGCAGCAAGTCCCGCGACCTGCTCTTGCCAGATGCTTCGGACAGACTCTCCCCGTTCTGCTGAAAACGGCTGATTTTTATTGAAGATTACAGGAATGTTACATACGTAGTTTGCCATACACACACGTAATTCTGCCATCTGCACCTGCAGACGCACGTCAGCTAATAGCCTTGTTAATGAAAGACCAATTCATCCCAAGGACATGCAACCTTGAGATGATCAGGACACATCCTGCAACATCCTTTGCTAACAAAGACAGTTGTTCTTGTATTGAGGAACTGAAGGAAGGAACGCTTTCACTCCCTTATGCAGCTGTTCAGCTTGAGCAGAAAAGGCACAGAGAGGTCTTTGATATTATAACAAGATTCCATGAAAAGGCATATAATAATGTATTTATGATAATATATAAGGGGCAAAAGTGAGAGATACATATTTAATCATATAAAAGAGCTTATAATAATATATGAAAGAGCTTATATGAGAGATATATATTTTCACTAGGCTAGTTGTAGCTTATTGTTTCGTGGTACTTTGAATCACACGTCAAAGCAGAGTTTGAAGTAAGTGAAATCACCAAATCTATTAAATAGGTTAATTTTGTCTTTGTGATAAACACATTTTCCCCTTTTTCTTTTACTACACAAATATGATTGGAGTGCATCGAGATGCGAAGCGAGCGAGGGAGCAACACTATCAGCATGGATGAGGGGGCACACCTGTCACACACGGGGCTTAATCCTCCAGGGACTGTGCACTGTCCTTTATACGCTGATTATTTGCACAAGTCACATAGAAAACTTGCTCAAAGTTTGAAATCAAATTTGTCTTTCAAAGGGGGTGATTATTAAGTAACCTCATAAACTGAAATGATTATTTAAATTCTTATCCTGGGTGATCATTAAAGATGAGGTGAGAAGTACAGCAAGCCAAGAGAAAGGCAATACAAGGTCATCACAGTGAAACGTTCCTGTTCCTGAATAAAAATCATCAACTACCCAAAGAACAAAATGTTTTGTTGTGCTACCAAACACAACACAGATGACCATGAAATGAAAAAAAGGAGATGAACACAAACCAAAATGAGAGTTTTAAAGTAAGTGAAATCTCTATTAAATGGGTTCACTTTGTTTTCATTATAAACTAATGAATTCATTATTTTTTATTTTTTTGTAAGACAAATGTTATGGTTGGAGTCCACTGAGATTCATAAGTGAGCGAGTGACACAATCAGCCAGAATGAGGGGGCATACTCTGTCACACACCTGGGACTACATCCTCCAGGGGCAGTGTGGGGGAGGTGCAACAGGTCTGGGGGTGTGGTTTCACAACACTCCCAGTCCAGCTTGCTGATAAATGGCACAAGAGCAGCAATTTTGCTAATACTCTGAGGAAGTAGTGCACAGTTGAAACTGTCAGCAGGTATGAGAACATCTCTGAAACCATTTGTTTGACTTACTAAAAGAAAAAAGGAATGTTAGTAAATTGCTGAATCTATTAGTAATAGCAATATTATGATTATATGTAGTAAGAGTTCTGTAAAACATTTTATTATGTCTTTATTATAAATATCATGTGTATGTTATTATATTTAGCCAGCATGAAAGAGGAAAATCTTTTGCTCCCAACAGAGTGTGTAAATTGTTTGTGTGAATAGCTGTTTGGTGCTATGTCACTAGCACTATTGTGCATGTCAAGGATTGGACTGGGACATTGCGGTGAGAGTGCTAAAGATGCAACATGTTGTGTCGGTTGAGACCCAGACGTGGAAATGGAAATGGAAAATGGGCGGGCACTTTATTCTAGTAACTCTTGGCCGAATACCGATGGAGACAATAAAGCGCGGAGTGACTGCGGGACTACTAAGAGGATGGAGGTTATTTACATGGTACAATGGATTTAGATAGCCATGGCAGATGTTTAGACGTGGATCTGAGTTTAAGGTAGCTCGAGAAATGGACTGGTAGAAACGATGACTGAGCATTGGCCAAGTGAGTTATTAGTTGTATTATGAGCATTCACAACCCCATGACGGCTTCTGCCTAACAGTACCGCCTCTTCTATAGCCAGCTCCAGATAGCACAGGGTTACAGGCACGGTAGTCACTGATAAGGAAGGGGATCCAAGATAGAACAAGCAGATTCCCTGGAACGCTCCTGTGGACCGAAGCCCTCCTAGTCCACCAGGTATCAAGGCCAGTGGGATCGTTGCATGGAGACAAAGCTTCACAGAAATCTGCCCAGATGTTTATTTGTCCACTTGGGTTAGGGGTTTTACCCAGAGAACAGATTGGTGGAGGTGCTTACGGGCTGACAGAAAGTGTTTCAGAACCTGGAAATGAACTGTGGGTTCCATTCCGCATCCCTATATGTATATATGTACAGGGCTTAATTTGAGCCCGAACAAGATCTGGGTACTATTTTATTTTGAAAGGACCATTCCGACAACTGTCTGCTAGGATCCGGCAACTCACGCAACAAACTTGTGCTATACGCAGGATTTGAATTACGGGTGAGCTAAAGGGAGCTCCTGGAAGCCCTCAACACACCCAGGGGGAGTCCGAAATGATCCTGGTTCTACTTATATTACATTATCTATGTGGACTCTCCGGGGATTATTTAGAGCTGAGAGGGGCAGACCTCTGATCGTTGACGCACTCCAAACAGATGCGTCCTGAGCACGACCAGTAACATTCTCAAAGTGTTGCACCTCAAAAACAAAATTTAACATGCGATCATTCATTTCGGCTCATTTGCTTTCATGCTTTCTGTCTTTTATTTGTGCCTGATGTGTTTTACTGCTGCGGTGCAGAGCGCATCACCTGTTTCGTCCTCCGGTGAATTCACCTCACCGGTGCGGTCAGCTCGCACTCCTCCCTTCTCCTGGGACTTCTTTTGATGATATACATCTTTGCCTCCCCTCCCCCTGTCACACCTGGTGTGGAGTGTGGTGCCTTGGTCTGCCTGAGTGTTCGCAGCTCTCGGGTCAGGGGGTTTAAGATTTTTAGTGTCTGCCTGATTAATCCCGGTGGCTGCCTGGTGGGATCTGGGTCCCTGGGCTCTGTTGGGTCCCCGGCGGGGCTGGTTGCCCCTGGGTCCCGGGCCGCTGGGTTCCGGGCTCGGCCGGCTTGGGGTTGGGAGGCTGCGGGCAGGCCTATGGGCTTGCCACTGATATCTCCAGGGACTCTGCCGGCTGCTGGTTGTGGCCCCCGGGGCGATCCTCTGTGCCTCTCAAGGGGGGCGGGGGCCTTTCTGGTTGCAGTCTCCTTGGGGTTCCTGTGTTCTGGGGCAGCGCCTGGATCTCTGGGACTTGGAACTCCCCCCGTCTCCTACACATCTTTGGGGGGCAGATCTGTGGTCCCTCACACTCTCTATTGGACGCTCCTATAGAGAAACCTTACATAAACAAGTGTGTACGCACACAGGTGCTCACATGGTGCTCTCAAAAGTATGGGCTTGGGCACGTTCAACACATGTCTTAAGGCAGTCGTTGCCACTACATGCACTATGATTTATTATCGTGTGATTGCTCAGTTAAACAATGTTGATTTTATATTTCATCATCAGGTTAACGCAGTGATAGCTTGCTCCTGATGTATTGTTGTGTGTCCCATTTTTTCTTCTATTCTTTCTCTTTCTGCAGGTCTAGAAGCAAACTCTTGTTAATTATTGTTTATTTTTGTGGACCCCCCCCCCCCCCCTTCCCCCCCTCTCCCCACCATTTGTCTTTTCCTTTCTCTTTCACCTCTGACTCCGTGTCTGGTTGGAATTACAAAGCATTAAAAAACAAAAACAATAAAGTTTTAAGTATCGGGCGTGACATTAAAGGCAGACGCTTTGATGCTCCACCTGAGAGTAAATCTGTAAGGCTTGTTACCTAGTCTGGCCACGCTCCATTGACGGCTCTCGGTTCTGGGGCGGGTTCTACCGTTGTCTTTCAAATGATCTCCGCATTCCACTGGACAATGAATGTGACATACTCTTGTTTCACTCTGTTGCATCATCCCACCCACCAGGCATATAGAGTGCCCTGATTGGCCCACAAAGCGGAAAAAGCTCTGTGATTTGTTCACTAAGCAGATAGAGCACTATGATTGGCCCACCATTATGGACAAATCACAGCTCTTTATGTGTTTGAAACCCCTCTAGAGAGCTGTGATTGGCTAGCCAGAGTTCTGGTAGGAGCTGCAGAGGTTCCAATGGAGCGTGCCTAGACCAGACTTTGCAAAGCAAGAATTTGGTCTAGTTCACTAGGCTACTTGTTACCAGCATTCAGACATCAATTCTGTTTGCTTCACAGCCAGACAGGACACGGAAAAAAAATTTAAAAGATAAAAATAAAAAACGAATTGGGGTTCCCCAAGGGTCTGTACTGGGGCCAATATTGTTTAATATTTATATAAACGATATATTTAGTGTAACTAAAGTGCTCAAATTGATTGTCTTTGCAGATGACACCAACATCTTCTACTATAGTTATAATTGTATTGAGCTTATTAATAGTTTAAACATTGAACTAAATCTGATTAAGCAATGGCTGGACAAGAACAAACTATCCTTAAACACAGAAAAAAACAAAATCAATGATCTCTAAGAATATGAAAACAAATTCAGATCTAGAAATATTTCATGGTATTTCAATAAAAAAAAGTCAACAAAATAAAATTTTGGGGAATTATGATTATGATAAACTGTCGTGGAAACCCTGTGTTAGACACAAAGATAAAAAT